>NW_028270178.1:57186402-57486402 GCF_037043375.1 Chiloscyllium plagiosum
AAAGGTTTCAAAAAAGAATTACAAGGATGTTGTTCGGGTTGGAGGATTTGAGCTGTAGGGTGAGGCATAAAAGGCTTGGGCTGTTTTCCCTGGAGTGCCATAGGCTGAGTGGTGATGTGATGGAGGTTTATACAATCATGAGGGGCATGAATAGAGTAAATGAACAAGGTGTTTTCCCTGGAGTGGTGGTGTCCAGATGTAGAGCGCATTTAGGGTGAAAGGAGAAAATTTCAAAGGGGCCTAAAGGACAACTCTTTCATGCAGTGGGTGGAATGAATGCCAGAGGAAGTGGTGGAGGCTAGTACAATTAAAACATGTTAAATGCATCTAAATAGACCCATGATTTGATTAGGAAGCATTTACAGGGATATGGGCCAAGTGCTGGCAAGTGGGAATAGATTAGGCTTGGATACCTGGTTGGCATGGATGAGTTAGACCGAAGGGTCTGTGTTGGTGCTATACATCTTTATGACTGTGGGATCATAACAGCTTACACTGTTCTGCTTCATCTCTGGGCTCCCTCATGACCATTTTGTCAATATCTAGCTTCCTCAGTCTCAAACAATGGGTGTATATTTGGTCTGTTTAGTATTTTACTATTACTTTTACAGACATTTTTGTAAGTTAATTTTTCACTGCCGCCCAGCCCCTGACCATGTGCTGCTTATTAATTTTTTTCTGGAAAATCTTTGACAGTCAAGAATTCTTTTTTCCAATAAGCAAGTGCATTTTCCTTCCATTTCTAACTATCAAATTCTGCACCATTTTCATTCCCTGTAATCCGTTTTGCACTCCCTGAAACATCAACTGTGTTTCTCCTTCCACAGGTACCAGTGATTAATGCCAAAGCCCTGTTGCCTGGGGAGAGGGTGATGTTTGACTTTCTTGTACAGCTGCAGTTTGTGTGGTGAAGACACTCCCACAATGTGGTTGGGTAAGAGACATTACAGAGTATTCATTACAGCAACAGTGATGATCTGAAGATAATGTCCAATTAAAGAACAGTTTGTAGTTTTGTTATCCTGCTTATAATTTCACAAAAATATTATTGGGAACTTTAGACATAAGGCCAGAGAAGGTTGATATTAGGTCAGGTGACCAAAAGCATTGTCAAATAAGCAGGTTTTGAGGAGTGTCTAAAGGAGGAAAGCAGATCTGTGAGGTTTTAGCTGTGAATTTCAGACCTTGTTGCTTTGGCAACTGTAAAAGCAGCCACACAGGTGAGGTAATGAATTAACAGATCATTGGGAGTCTCGAACAGAATGGGTTGTTGAGGTCTCAAAGGGTGTGTGTTGCAGCGAGCTCGGGATGATCGCAACCAGGAATTGAATCAAGGGTGAGAATTTTAAATTGAGGGATGTGGGCCGGATGCTGGCAGGTGAGACTAGATTGGATTGGGATATCTGGTCGGCATGAACGGGTTGGATTGAAGGGTCTCTTTCCATGCTGTACATCTCTCTGGCTCTATGTTGTTGATTATGAATAGGAGCCTTTTGATGGATCGACAAATTTTGGTACGAGGGAGTACTTGGGCAGCAGAGATATAGTGTTTCTTGAGATTACAGGGAGGTTGAATGTGGGCAGCTGGCCAGGAGTGTGTTTGGATAATGAAGTCTGGAGATAACACAAGGTGGATGAGAGTATATGAGCTGATACAAGGGTAGAATCAGCTAGAAATAGTGATCTTGGAGTGGGACTGGGCTGTCGCTCTCACCTCACCTCTAGGAGTCAGCTGGTTGCCAGATTGTGTGTCAGGGCGGTAACACAATCGGGAGCTGAGTGGCCCTGGTGGAGCCTAAAGTGAGTGTCACTCAGCTGGCTGTTGCGGAGCAGCTGCTGCTTGGTAGCCCTGTAGATGACATTTTCCATCAGTTTACTGCTCATCGAGTGTGGACTGACAGAGGGAAATTGGCTGGGCTGGATTGCCCTGTGTTTGTGTTGAACATCCCTGGGCAATGTTCCACATTGTCGGTCGATGCCAGTGCTGGAGCGGTACGTGGCTTGGTGGGTGGCAAGTTCTGGAGCACAAGCCATCAGAATTAATGCCAGAATATTGGCAGGGCCCGTAGCCTTTGCACTACTTAACCATTCCTTGATGTTATTCAAACTGAACCGAACTGGCTTAAAACTCACATCTGTGATGTTGGAAACCACTGGAGAAGGCTGAGATGGATCATCCCACTTTGCACTTCTGACTGAAGATTGCTGCAAATGCTGTTGTCTTATCTGGTGCATGGATGTGTGAGACCCCTCCATCAGTAAGGGTGGGGATATCTGTGATGCTTCCTCCAGTGAGTTGTTTAATTGTCCATCACCGTTCACAACTGGATGTGGCAGAACTGCAGAGCTCCGATCTGTTCCATTGGATGTTGGATCGTTTAGCTCTCCTTGCTGCTGATGCTGTTTGATGCAGATGGTCCTGTTTGGTAGCTTCACCAGGTTGGCACTTCATTTTTAGGACTGCCTGGTGCTGCTCATGGCATGCCCTCCTTTCCTGTCCATTGTGATGGGTGAGAGCGGGATTTACAAACCCATGAGATTACAGATTGTGTTGGAGTACAGCCCTGCTGCTATTGATGTCCCACAGTGCCATCAACACAATGGAGGTTTTTCTCAACTTTAAGGCAAGACTTTGTCTCCAAAAGGAATGTGTGATGGTCGCTCGTACTGATACTGTCATGGACAGATGTGTCTGCAGTTGGTCTATTCATAACAATGAGATCAAGTATGTTTTTCCCTCTTGGTTCCCTCACCACCCGCTGCAGATTCAGTTGAGCAGCTATGTCCATCAGGACCTGGCCAGCTCAGTCAGTAATTCTGTTGCAGAGTTAGTCTCGATTGTGGACATTGAAATCCTGCACCCAGAGTACGTTTGACACCATTTTATTGCCTCAGTGCTTCCTCCAAATGTTGTTCAACATGAAGGAGAACTGATCCGTCAGCCAAGGGAGGACGTGGTAATCAGCAGGAGCCATGAGATTTCCTGGTCTCCGGAGCCAATGCTGAGTACTCCCAGGGCAAATCCTCCCTGTCTGTGCCACGACCTCTGCCTGGTCTGTCCTGCTGGTGGGGCAGGACATATCCAGAGATTTCAGGAGAAAGTGAAGACTGCAGATGCTGGAGATCAGAGTCAAGAGTCTGGTGCTGGAAAAGCACAGCAGGTCAGGCTGATGAAGGGCTTAGGCTCGAAACATCGATTCTCCTGCTCCTCAGGTGCTGCCTGACCTGTTGTGCTTTTCTATCACCACAATCTCAATATCTTGGGATGGTGATGGTGGTGTCTGGTCATTGTCTGTAAGGATTGATTTCATGAGTATGACTATGTCAGGCTGTTCCTTGATTGGTCTGTGAGACATCTCTGCACATTTTATCACCAAAATCCAGATGTTAGTCTGGAGGACGTTGCACCATCGAGAGGGCTGATTCTGTGATTGTATTAAATGGTGCCTTCTTAGATGCCGAGTGGTCCATCCAGTTTCATTCCTTTGTTGAGACTTTGCAATGATTAATACAGTGAGTAGCTGGCTGGGCCACTGTTAGGTTGGCAGGTTTTTTTTTCCGCCATTGACAATGATTCCATGGAGATCAGGAGATTCCTAATTCCAGGTATTTTTTCTTGAATTCAGATTCCACATCTGCCAAGATGGGATTCGAACCAGGACTTTAGTCGTTTGTTTTAATATTTTGGATAAAATTTAAACACATTACGTTTGTTCACTCACTTTAAATATCACTTACCCAGGTTTTGTTTCTTTGTGAAACACTATTCATCATCCTGTCTCCTCCATCCTTCGCTCCAACAACAAGAGTTTGGAGTACATGGAGTTTCTCTGTCACGAAGACTGAGATAATCCGATCTGCTGCTTCCCCCTCCCCCCTCCCTCCTCCCTCCTCCCTCCTCCCTCCCACTGGTCCACTGAGTCAAACTGCCTCACGTGGTTTCCCGGTTTTTGTCCAAACCTACATCTTTCTCCAACCTCATCTCATGTCAAGCCTTATCAGAGCTCATCTTGACCCTTTACCCTAATCTTACTAAACCATAGACTTTGCAACTCTCTTTTCTCCTCCTCTTCATCAGTCCCCCTCACCGATTCACAGACATTGTTCCTTGTTCTGTCTTTTCTGGTTATGTGCTTCTCTCCCATTCTGTGAAAAACTGACATTTGACCTCACGGTTGTTGGAAAATCCTGCTCCATCTCCACTCTCCCTTTCCTTTCTGAATTCCTTGCATTTGGTGTCCCTCATGGATCTATCCTTGCTCTCTCCGGTATCTCACCTACATACTGCCAGGAGGTGACATTGTGTAAAAGCACCATGTTGGGTTTCACATGTACACTGACAATGCCCAGATCTCCCTCCGCATCATCCCTCTCCATTACTCCACTGTTATTCAGTTATCAAACTGCTTACCACTTTCCCACTACTCGATTAGGTGCAGTTTCCTCCAATGAAACATTGTAGTGGTTAAACCCGTTGCCTGACAAATTCCTTTCCCTTACTGCTGAGCCTCTCTCTCTCACTGGGAACTATGCAGCAGAACTACACTCTTCACAGTATTGCAGTTATATCTGACGCGAAGCTGACCTTCTGATCAGACTTCTACACATCCCAAACACCAGGAATTCCAATCTCTTAAACATTGATTGTCTCCTCCTCACCCCAGCTCCATTGCTACTGAAACCCCTTACCCGTGTCAGTGTTGCCTTAAACTTGACGAATCCGAAACAGAACCCTTGATTCTGTGACTGACTCAGAATCTGGTTTCAAACTCCCCCCTCAGTATTTACACTCAGATACATCAGTATTTATTCTGTCAAACCCCTTAAGAATCTGGTGGTCCGGTCTGATTGTTGCTGGTGGAAATGGCAGAGGATGATGTGTTGTATCTGGGTGGAAGGTAAGGACTTGGGGCGGGGGGTGTTCTATCCTTGTTGCAGTTGGAGGTGTGTGTTCCAAAGGCAGAGGTGCGGGAAGTGGAGGAGATATAGTGGATGGTAGTGACACATGGGAGTGGAAATTGCAGTCCTTGAAATACGGGGCCATTTTGTATGTTCTGGCCTCACTGGAACACTGCAGTAAGCATGAGACAGACATGTTGGCCAGGGAACAGGCTTGTGTGTTAAAGTGGCAGGCAGCTGGAAGCTCGGGGTCTGTTTTTGCAGCAGAACGTAGATCATCAGTCGCCATTTCCACCACCTCCACGGAGATGCTGCCAGACACAGGTTCCTGTCCCCTCCATTAACAGCTACGCATCCTCCCAGCCAGATCGTAATCCACTCCTTTGTCTTTCCAAATGTTCCGGTCTGTCTTTGGGTTCTGTCCCTGCCGATGATTTCCTCTTTAACCCCTATCTCCTGCAGTACAAAGATCTGCAGGTTAGTTGAATTGGGGGTAAGGTACAGTGAGGCGCATGTGCATGTCCCCTTCCGAGGATTGGGGGGAGGGGGGGGGGAGGTGGCAGTGTGCGATTTGAAGAGAGGCATTTACACATCAAGCACATACCAAGAAAAAAGTATGTCTTTATATTCTTCCTGTACTGACTGTGAGTTTTGTTTTGTGAATTCATTTCATAGGATATTAAATCAGAATAATTGAGGCTGGGATTTCAAAAGCAGTTTTTACAGTCAATGGAGTCATCAGGATCTGAATATCATTGGCATTTAACTGTGGAAGGAGAAAGGTTTGTCTGTTCTGTTTGTGGGAAGATATCTCCAATATTTTTGTTAAGCAGAAAGATGTACAAATTCGTGGTTGGATCACCCTTTGGGTGTGTGCTCTGTTCTGGGCCCTGCAGCTGAGGAAGGAGATATTGGCCTGTGAGGGAGCACAGATTTATCCAAATTACACCTCGTCTCTTTGTAAGTACTCTCAGATTTAGACCCAATCACCCACTTCATAATGTTAACCTGTAAACTTCAATTACCTGCAAACTTCCCATTAAAAATCCTTTTGGACTCAAATTCCAGTACCTTTTCAGGTAGAATGTTCCAGCTTCTGACAACTGTCTGTTCATCCAGAAACTGCTGAGGTCCATGTTGACTCTGGGGTTACAAAGGGCTGAATTGAAAGATGAGGTGCTGCCCCTGAGCTCCCATTGAGATGCATTGGAACAGTACAGGAGGCTGAGGGCAATGTAGGTATGAGCAGACAATGAAAATGACAGGGCTGCACTGTGAGGGCTGCTTGGCTCAATGAGAGTGTTCTGGAGTTGGGTGTAAACAGACTGATGTGAGACGGGGAGAAGGTGAGGCTGAAACTCAGTTTTAGTTCAGGCCGTTCAGAAATTCACATGGTCCCAAGGTGAACAGCCAGTTTTTAAGTGATACCTGCGGAGTATTTGTTAACAGTTTGTAAAGTATTTTTCCTGAGGGCAGTTGAGAGTTAACCACATTGCTGTGGGTCTGGAGTCACATGTTGGCCAGATCAGGTGAGGATGACCGTTTCCTTCCCTACAGGACATTTGTGAACCAGGTGGGTTTCTAACAATTGAAAATAGTTTAATGGTCATCATTCGCCTTTTCATTCTAGATTGTATTCAATTCCGATGCCACCATCAACCATGTTGGGATTCTATCCCTAATCCTCGGAACATTGCACATGTCACTCATCTGGCAGGAATACCATTAAGCCATTGCCTCCCTTTTAGCAATGTTTAAAAGAAAGTTCCATCATTCTCGGTGTACAATGTGAGATTAAATACTACAACGTCAATATGTCAGCCTCTCCAAAAGGTCAATCAACAGAAATTTGTTTGGGGGGAAATATTTCACTTTTTTGGGGGGGCTTATTAAACAAAAATGAATCCAAATAAAAATCTTATGCCACGGACATGTAATTTCTGAAGCCGTAGGGGGATTACAGAGACAGGGAGGGTTGTGGGGCCAGAGGGGGATTGTTGTCCAAACATTACTGTGGTGTACATGGACTGCAGCATTTCAGGGAGGCAGTTAACCACCACTTTCTCCAAGACAAGTGAAGGTGGCCAAGAAATACTGGTCTGGGCAGCAAAGGCAACCCTAGTGAATAAAACCAAGCAGTGACCTCTCTGAGCTGACTTGCTGTGAAGTTAAAAACCTCTCTGGAAATGGAGTGGGCAGAGAAGGGAAACAGAGACATTTCACAGCTGCCCTCAGAGAGACCTCACCCTTGGAAGTACTCCGAGCCGGGGATCAGCTCAATGAGTTTCAGTCTCTTCAAATATCAATCTTAGTCGGTTTTATTTTATTCAATCTACAATAGTGAGTAAGGTGAGGATTTATTTTTAATGTCTTCTGGTCTCTTGATTAAATGTTTAAGATATGAAACGTAAGCATTAAGTTATTCTCGGGCAGTATTTTTCGAGCAGTAACACTGTGCCTTTGTCTTGGTCTGTACATTGTTAAGGCGGAGAGATGGCCTGTTGTAGAGTGGCGTGCTGTTCCTGTCGAATGTGGGAGATTAGGGAGAGTTTCAATGATCCTGATGATTGTCTGCAGGAAGTGTGATTGCTAATCCTATGGGATCGCATGGATTGGTGGAGGAGTGATTAAAGGCAGCGAGGAATTGACAGTAGCCGGGGGCTGTGATAGGTCGCAGTCTCAGGAATGCAGGATACTGCAGACACAGTCAGGTAGATGGATTACCGCCAGGAAAGCTAGGAGGGGTAGGCAGGAACTGCAGGAGTCTCCTGTGGCTATCCCCATCTCGGACAAATATACTGTTTTGGAAAATGTAGGTGAGAGGGAAAAGATTTAAAAGGGATCTAAGGGGCATCTTATTCATGTTGAGGGCATTGCAAGTATGGAATGAACTGCCAGAGGAAGGGGTGGAGGCTAGTACAATTGCAGCATTTAAAAGGCATTTGATTGTGTATATGAAGAGGAAGGTTTTAGAGGGATAAGGGTGAACCGCTGGCAAATGGGACTCCATTAACACTGTCCGTTATTGGTCAATGCATTGAATACAGAAGCTGGAACGTCATACTGTGGCTGGACAGGACGTTGATTAAGCCACTTCTGGAATTCCATTTTCAGTTTGAATTTCCCCGTTCTGGGAAGGATGTTGTGAAACCTGAAAAGGTTTGGACAAGATTTACAAAAACGTTGCCAGGATTGGAGGATTTGGCCTACAGGGAGAGGTTGAATAGGCTGGGGCTATTTTATCTGGAGAGTCGAAGACTGAGAGGTGACTTCATGAAGATTTATAAAATCACGACGGGCGTGGATAAGGTGAGCAGCTGGCGTCCTTTTCCCTCAGGTTAGGTGCGTCCAAAACGAGAGCACATGGGTTGAAGTTGAGAGGGCAAAGATTTAAAAGGGATCTAAGTGGCAACGTTTTCAAGCTGAGTGTGGTGTGTGTATGGGAGGAGCTACCAGATGAAGTAGTGGAGGCTGACAAAATCACAACATTTAAAAGGCTTCCAATTGGGTACATGAATAAGAAGGGTTTCGATGGATACAGGCCAATAGATGGTAAATGGGAATCCATTAGTTTAGGATTCCTTGTTGGCACGGACGAATTGGACCGAAGGTCTGTTTCTTTGATCTTAATAAATTAAGATGCATTCCTCTATTTTGTGGAGAGCTAGCTGAAGCACAGATAATTATCCTTGGAACTGAGAAGGTGAAGCAGTGATTTCGATCTGGTGCAGATTTGGTTCCAAGGTCTTGAATTTGCAGAGAGAGAGAGGAATTGTTAACACTTTCACAATTTTTAGTAACTACTTTCAAGTAATTGGCAAATAATACAAGGTGAAAATGTGAACACTATTTTACTCAGTAAATTCTGAGCATCTGGAACAGTCTGAACGACACAGATTCAACAGGTATTCTGAAACAGACTTGGAATTTCCTTTTTAAGGAAAGATTTGGGGGGCTGTGGGCACATGGGAGGGGACTTGGGACAGACTTGCAGCATCTCCAGAGGGAGAGAGTACAGCCCCAATGGGCTGAATAGCCCCCAGGCCCTGTGATCTGTGATACCGCCCCATTCACTGTGAATGATGAAGCTCATCCCAGGGCAGAGAGAGGGATGAGCCCTCCACTCTCATCACAATGGGGCCCGGCTGATTGACAGCAGCTCTAGACCAATGGGAGAAGAGTCTGTGTGGTCCTGCAGCCAATGGGATTGAATGAGGGGTGTGGCCAGCAAGACAACACCTGTCCATGAGCTGTGCGGGTGTAGTGTCACTGTTTGGGGTTGGGAGAGACAGCAGAGACTGGGACAGAGGCTGTTGGACCTGAATTACAAACTCCCGGTAAATTAAAACCAAAAGAACTGTGGAAGATGTAAATCAGAAACAACAACCAGGAGGTTCTGGAAAAGCTCAGCAAGTCTGGCAGCATCTGTGAAGAGAAATCAGAGTTAAAGTTTAAGATCCGGTGTCCCTTCCACAGAACTGATGTTACTGAGAATAAAAGTCAGTTTATGTGCAGAAGATAGTGTGGGGGGAGGATAAAAGGAGTAAAGGATAGGTGGGGATAGAGTGAGAAGAACAGTTGGATAAAGGATAACCATCTGGCTGGGGGAGGGTGACTAGTTGTTAATGGAGACTGTTAGTGGCTAACCATAGTTAGTGTGTCATGGCAGGCTGTGAGAACAAGGCCTGGTGTGTGGGGTAGGGGCTACGACATGACGTTGTTAACCTATGGTTAGCCACTGTCTCCATTGTAAGCTGTTGCCCACCTATATCACTCCACGATTGAAGCTGCCAAGGACACAAACCTTTGGAATATCCTCCCGAACCCCCTCTGTCCGCCTGAAAGATGTATCTAAAAATCGTTCTCTTTAATCAACGTTTCCATCATTCATGAAGCATTTTTGGAGATTTGTCAATGTGAAAGGCTCCATACAATGCAGGTAGTTGTTGTTATTGTCTGACATCAGGAGAAATAGGGATGAGCCCTCTCTTTCTTACACCTGATGAACAACAGCAAAAGCAGGAAGCACTGAACATGCTCCAGCGCACAATGGGCCTCGGATTATTGATGTCAGCGCAGGACCAATAAGAGTGGGGGAACGGGGGCGAGAGGTGCTAGTTGGGCCTTCAACCAATAGGAGTGAATGAGGGGCGGGACAATACTCAACCACGTGATAAACTTCACTGACAGCACAGTGTTGTTGTGGCCAAGGCATTGGAAATGTGTGAAGGTGAAGGGCAGGGGAAAGGAAAGACATATTGACCAGGAAGAGGAGGAAATTTTCATGGTATGGGATGAGAGGTTTTATAGAACTTAGTGCACATTCTAAAACGCAAATTTGAAAATCCCAAATTCTGCACCATTTTCCCTCCCTATAATGCATTTTGCACTCCCTGAAATATCAACTGTGTGTTTCTCCCTCCACAGATACCAATGATCAGTGCCAACGCCCCATTGCCTGTGGAGAAGGTGCTGTTTGACTTCCTTGTACAGCTGCAGTTCGTGTGGTGAAGGTGCTCCCACAATGTGTTTGGGTAAGAGCTGTTTTAGATTATTCACTCAGCGACAGTGAGGAGTTGACAATGTATGTGCAAATCATCAACAGTTTGTTTTTTTTATCATGTTTATAATTCCACAGAAATACTATTGAGAACTTCTGACATAAGGCCACAGATGGGAATATTAGGTCAGGTGCTCAAAAGAATGGCCAAATAAACAGGTTTTCAGGAATACCTTAAAGGAGGAAAGCAGGTCTGAGAGGGTTAGGGTGGGAATTCCAGACCGTGTTGTCTTGGTAACAGTAGAAACAGCCAGACAGGTGAAGCAATGAATAAACACATCGTTGGGAGTCTGAAAGAAAATCAGTTGTCGGGGTCTCACAGGTTGTGTGGTGCAGGGAGACAGGGATGTTCACAGCCAGGATTTACATCAAAGGTGAGAATTTTAAATTGTTGCTTGTTAATAGGAGCCTTTTGATGGATCAACAAGTTTTGGTACAAGTGAGCACGAGGGCAGTAGGGTTTTAGATACTCTTGAGATTACATGTAAGTTGAATGTGGGAGATTGGCCAGGAGTGTGTTTGGATAATGAAGTCTGGAGATAACACAGGGATGGACGAGTATTTCAGTAAATGAGCTGAGACTAGGGTGGAGTTGGGTGATGTCACTAATGTAGGAATAGTGCTTTTGGAGTTGGGCTGCTCCTCCTCTTCATCGCTCCTCCTCTTCATCACTCCCCCTCCCCAATTCACAGATATTGTTCCTTGTTCTATCTGTCTGTCTTTTCTGGTTATGTCCTTCTCTCCCATTCTGCTGCAAACTAATATTTGACCCCACCGTTGTTGGAAAAACCTGCTCCATCCCAACTCTCCCTTTCCTTTCTTAATTCCTTGTATTTGGTGTCCCTTAAGGATCTCTCCTCGGTCCCTCCTATTTCTCATCTACACACTTCCAGGAGGTGACATTGTCCAAAAGCACCGTGTTAGGTTTCACATGTACACTGACAATGCCCAGCTCTCCCTCACCATCATCGCTCTCCATTACTCAGTTATCAAACTGCTCATCACACTCCCACTACGCGATTGGCTGCAATTTCCTGCAACGGAACGTTGCAATGGTTAAAGCCATTGTCTTCAGTTGCTATTACAAATTACTTTCCCTTATTGCTGAGCCCCTCCCTCCCACTGGGAACTATCTGAGACAGAACTGCACCCTTCACAATATTGCTCTCATATCTGACCCCAAGATGACCTTCTGATCAGACATCTACACAATCACAAACACCAGGAATTTCAAACTCTTAAAATGTTGCTTATCTCCACCTCACCCCAGCTCCATTGCTACTGAAACCCCTGACCTGTGTCAGTGTTGCCTTAAACTTGACGAATCCAAAACAGAACCCGTGATTCCGTGAGTGACCCAGAATCTGGTTCCAGACTCCCTCATGATGGGAAACATCCACTCAGTATTTGCCCTGTCAAACTCCTTAAGAATCCCACATGTTACAATGCGATCACCTCTCATTCTTCCCAAATCCAGTAAGGAGAGACCCAATTTCTTCAGCCTTTTCTTAAAAGATAATCCCTGCAATCCAGGGTTCATCCCAGTCAAATTTCTGTGAAATGCCTCTGATGAAATGACACATTTCCTTAAATAAAGGGACCAAAACATCTGTTATTACTCCAGATGTGATCTCACTCGCACTTTATAAAGTTACTCTCAGGTATATACTCCAAACAACTCCGTTTAAACTTGCACAGATGTTGTTGGAAATGCTCAGCAGGTCATGCAACATCTGGGAAGAAAAAATCAGTTAAAGTTTCGGGTCTGTTCACCCTTCCTCAGATATGTTAACTCTAATTTCTTTTCACAGATGCTGCTAGACCTGCTGAGCTTTTCCAGAAACTTCTGTTTCTCTTCCTGGTTTCCAGCATCTTCAGTTGTTTCGGTTTTCATATCCTTTAAACTTGCCAACTCTCCTATAGAATTTGTCATTTCCACCTTGGAAAAAAGATTCACATTTGTTTGGTTTCCCCTACCCTGGGAAAAAAGACACCATGACTAGTCACCCTATCATTGCTCCTCATAATTTTATAAAGTTCGATAAAGCCACCTAAAGTGTCCAGTGCTGCAGGGAAATAGCCTCAGCCTATTCAGCCTCTCCCTATGGTTCAAATGTTCCAATACTGGCAACACCCTGGAAAAACTTTTCTGAACTCTTGCAAGTTTCCCAACATCTTTCCTATAGCAGGGAGACTGGAATTGAAAGCAGTCTGGGATTCCAAAAGTGGCCGAGCCAATAAACTGTACAAGCGAAACATGATCTCCCAACTCCTATACTCAATGCACTGCCCAAACACAGCTAGTATACCGCACACCACCTTCACTGACCTGTCTACCTTCAACCACACTTTCAAGGAACTATCCACCCACACTGCATGGTCTGTTTGTCTGTCAACACTTCCCAGGAACTTGTCATTAAGAGGTTGAGTCCTATTCTCGTAATAACTGTCTGAAATCAGGGAGAACACAACTGAATGCACTATTCTAAAACTGGCCTCACCAATGCCCTACTCAGCCACAACATGACCTCCTAATCCCTATACTCAGTGATAGAATCCCGACAGTGTGGAAACAGGCCTTTCGGCCCATGAGACCATACCAACCATCGGGACAGCATTCCACCCTAACTCTGTAACCTACCATTACCCAAAGCTAATCCAGCTAACCTGCATGTCTTTGGATTTGTGGGCGGAAATTAAGAGCACCCAGAGGAAGCCCACGCAGACACAGGGAGAATGTGCAAACACCACACAGAGAGTGGAATCGAATCGAATCAGCACATTCCATTCAATGTTAGTGTCCCAAATGCCACTTTCAGCACCTGATCTCCCTGAAACTACTTTCCAAGAACTATACAGTTGTTCTGAGCCCTCCAGAGGGAATTAAGGTGAGGAGGAGAAAACAGGAACAGGGTTGAGTTTTAGATCTATAAAATAACTCTCCATCTTCCCCCTCTGTTCCCCCGTCTCTCCCGCTCTGTCTGCTCCCCCCCTCCGTCTCCCCCCACTCTGTCCGTCCCTCCCCTCTGTCGGCCTGTTTTACCACCCCTCCCCCCCCGTCGGCCTGTTCCCCCTTTCTGTCAGCCTCCCCCCGTTCCCCCTGTCTGTTCCCCTCCTCTCTAATCCCACTTTCTGTCCCCACCTATCTCTGTGCCGCCCTCTCTGTCACCCCCCCCCCCCTTTCCACAGCCATTTCTGTCTCACCCCTCTCGATCCACACACCCCCTGTCTGCCTACCCTCCCTCCCAGTCCCCTAGTTCTGTACTCCCCCCACTGCAGGGCAAATATCTTGTCTATTTACCATATCCATGCCCAGCCTGATTTTAAAAATCTCTTTCAGGTCACCATTCAGCCTCTGACGCTCCAGGGAAAACAGCCTATCCAACCCTGGCAACATGCTATAATTCTTTTCTGATCTCTTTAAAATTTAAGAACATCCATCTGATAAGAAGGAGAACAGAATGATATGGAATATTGATTCAGCAACTTTTGTAATGTCCTGTACAGCCGCAATATGACCTTCCAACCCCTATACTCAATGCTCTGTCCAATAAAGACAAGCAGACCAACTGCCGTCTTCACTATCCTATCTACTTGCTACTCTACTGTCAATGAACTATGAACCTGCACTCCAAGGACTCTTTATTTAGCAGCACTCCCCAGGAACTTGCTATTAACTGTATAAATCCTGCTAAAGTTTGCTTTTCCAAAATGCAGCAGCTCACATTTTTCTAAACTGAACTCCTCTGTCCATTCACCCATCTGATTCAGATCCTCTTGTACTCTGAGGTAATCTTTTCACTCTCTACTACACCTCCCATTTTGGTGTCACCTGCAAACGTACTTACAATACCTCTTATGTTCACATCCAAATCATGGATATAAATGGCAAAAAGTTGTGGATCCAGCACCGATCCTTGTGACACTCCACTGGTCACAGGCCTCCAGCCTGAAAAGCACCCTCTGCCTTCTACCTTCGGGCCAGTTTTGTACTCCATGCGATCTAACCTTGCTGACCAGTCTCCCATGAGGAACTTTGTCAAACACGTTACTGAAGTCTATGTAGACCATATCCATGCTCTGACCTCAGCAATCCTCTTTGTTACTTCTTCAAAAAAACTGAGTCAAATTCATGAGATATGATTTCCCATGCACAAAGCTGTTATTAGTATCCAGGATTTAACTCTGTACATTGGGGTCTGCGTTGCCCAGTTATAGGTGTTAATATTCTGGATGAAGTTTAAGTACACCAGCATTTTGTCAGTGACTCTGTATTGAGTCTTGTTAATGTCACCAACACAGGTGAGTTCCTTTTGAAAGGCAGTGCCTGTATCCCTTGCCCACCAGGAAATAGTGTAAGTGTCCTTACCTCTGGACTAGGAGGATCAGGCTCAGAGTTGAGTAACAGCATCTTTGAAGAGGCTGATTAGTAAACCTGCCCAAGCCACCAGGCCATGCTGTCTCCCAGCTGTCCCTGCCTGAGCCTCCAAACAGAACCTTCCTGTAGCTTCTCTCCTGCCAGACTCTCCCATTGCTCAGTTTGTCCAGTATCCCCTCCTGCTGCTGCACTGATCCTGTCGCTCACTGACCTGTCCATCCCTCAGTGTCCTCCGCATTCATTCATTGTTAACAATCCCATTGACCCAGTCCTCCAGCCCCGCCCCCTCCCGTCGATAGAGACGGCTCAGTGGTTAGCACTGCTGCCTCACAGCACGAGGTACCCGGGTTCGATTCCGGCCACGGCGACTGTCTGTGTGGAGTTTGCGCATTCTCCCCGTGTCTGAGCGGGTTTCCTTCGGGTGCTCCGGTTTCCTCCCACAATCCAAAGATGTGCAGGGCAGGTGAATTGGCCTTTCTAAATTGCGCATAGTATTAGTTACATTAGTTAGGGGGAATGGGTCGGTCTGGACTTGTTTGGCCAAGGGACCTGTTTCCATACTGTAGGAATTCTGATATATTGGGCAGCAGCTGCTGTCAATCACCCGGACTCCTGTCTGATCGGGACCACGTGCTGTAGGAGGGGAGACCAATGCATGGGTGCAGTGCTGGCAACTGTGGGAGTATGCGCAGTATAGGTCAGTGCCTGGGAAGGAGGCTGTTGGTGTGAGGGATTAATCTATCATTAGCAGCTTCATCCCTCTGGGAGCAGGATCCAGAGGAATGGCCCTTTTCTTGCTACCCTGACATGTGATCAGACTATCAGTGGTGCAGCGTTTTGCAGAAAGTTATCAGAACTCTTTTGTGAAGATTCAGGTTTGTTATGGAATGGGACAAGGATGGGTCTGCAATTAGAATTCTAATTTGGCTCATTTTAGTAAGATGGGTCATGGCCAGAGTGTGCAGGAAGCACTGTATGCAGGATGGTTCTCATCAGGAGCTAGGAAACTGAATTCTAAGAGAGTGTGTGAGAACTGGGTGTGGAGGAAATGACTGGGGGATTGGTTTGGATTTCAGTTCACAGAAGAGAGAAATTGTGAGACTGAGGTTTAAAGCTTTGGGGGAACAAGGAAACTACAGTTTAATCTACAATTGTCTTATGAATTTCCATCCTGTATTAACAGTGGTAACTTGGGTGCTCTGTTGTATGGTACTGAAAGGGTGGATTTGCGGATGAGAAATACAAATTGAACTTCATGTTCAGATCTGATCGTTACTTGAGCCGTGCCGATCTGAATATAATTGGCCTTTTCATCTGGAAGGAAAGGTGTGCATTCTGTCTGTGGGCGAATATTCCAAATCTCAGTGTGACTGCAAAAGTACTGAGACACAGCCAAGTCCATGTCAGCACGGTGAGTGTGGAGAGAGGTTTCATTTGTTTTTGAAAATCTGAAAAATCATGGCACATTTCCCAGGAACAATTAAGCCACAACTTTGCTTTGTAGAAAGACAAGTCTTTAATTAACCATGCAACCAGAAAGAGACAAGGCTACCTGCACCATGGGAAACACTATGAAAACGGGATTGTTGTAAAGGAGTTCATTCTCGATCATGGTTTGTAATCCATTGCCATTGTCACGTCGGTTCCAGCACCGTGGAGAAATACTGGAAATATGATGAATGTAATGTAGGTTTCAGTTATTAAACTGTAATAAGTGCAGAACCATTTACAAGGATGTTGCCAGGGGTCTGAGTTATAGGGAGAGGTTGGACAAGTGAGGATTTAATGTTTAGAGCAGAGGAAACTGAGGGGGCCCTTTTCTAGAAGTGTATAAGACTATGAGAGGCATGGATAAGGTGAATGCACTCAGTCTTTTTCCCAGGAACTCAAGGATTGGACGGCTTGATTGGATCAGTTTAAGGTTAGAGGAGAAAGAATAAAAGGGAAGCTGAGGGGCAAATGTTTTACACAGAGGGTGGTATGTATATGGAATGAGCTGCCAGTGGAAGTGGTTGAGGTGTGTACACTCACAACAGGTAAAAGACATTTGGACAAATACATGGATAGGAAAGGGTCAGAAGCAAATGGGCCAAGTGCAGGGAAATGGGGTTAGTGTGGATGGACATTCTGGTCGGCATGGGCCCGTTTGGGCCAAAGGGACTGTCTCTGCTGTAGGCTTCTATGACTCTAAGTGCATTTGTTATTTCTCCCATTAACTCTGTTGGTATCCTGGGATGTATTCCATCAGGACAATGAGACTTGTCTACCTTTATCTCCATTAGCTTGCCCAGCTCTAACTCTTTCACGATAATGGTTGTTTCTTGGTCCTCACCTTCCTCAGTCTCCTTATCAATTACTGGCATGTTCTTCGTAACCTCCACTGTGAAGACTGACTGCTGTGTACTCATATTCCTGACCCCTGCTGGATAGGAATAACTGGGCACAGAACTCTGAGAGGTCTTCTTAGAGTCTTTATTGATGAGACATGGCAGTTCCCTGGATAGTGTACATGCAGAACACCTCCAGGCAGCATCAGGTAACTCCCCGCCTGTCCGATGTGCCACTCCCATTCTTATACCTTTGTGGTTTGGGACTTTGAATAGAAACTGTCTCTCAGTATTCTCTCCATGGCAACGGCAGTTAGAAAGTCGAGTTCAGCTCAACACTTTGTGGTTAAACCACACACACCTCTCCCACGCCCCCGTGGCTCCCTTAAGTATCTGACAGACGTTTCAGTTTCAGTGGGGTATCTATCAGGATTCTGATGTGGAGGAGCCAGTGTTGTGGTGCGGTGAACAAACTTATAAATCACACAACACCAGGTTATACTCCAACAGGTTTATTTGGAAGAACAAGCTTTTGCAGTGTGCTGTGATTTTTAACTTGATCAGGATTATCTCTATGGTAACAGTTAAGTGCTTCAACAATTACAGAGGCCATATGTTCCCCACACAATAGGTTCCCCTCTAGCAGGGTAAACTGCTATTCTGGCCCTTTTCTCCCCCAATCCCATCTAGCTTTCTGTTGATCTTTAAAGTTTTTCTAATCTCCTTGGTCTTTGGCAATTTGTATGCATTTTATTTCAGGTTGATAGACTCTCTTATTTCCTGGATAAAAGCAATGACTGCAGATGCTGGAAACCAGATTCTGGATCAATGGTGCTTGAAGAGCACAGCAGTTCAGGCAGCATCAAGGAGCTTCAGCAAAATCGACGTTTCGCGCAAAAGCCCTTCATCAGGAATCATGAAGGGCTTTTGCCTGAAACATCGATTTTGCTGAAGCTTCTCTTATTTCCTGAGCCACCCAAGGCAGATTATTCCTTTTCCTACAGTCCTTCTTTTTCCCTGATATATACTTTTGCTGAGCACTTCAAAAAATTGCTTTGATATTCCCCCACATTCCGTCAACTTTCCCACCGTAAAGTCTTTGTTTCCAGTCTACATTAGCCAACTCCTGCCTCATCCCATGTAGTCTCCTTTTGTTTAAGCACAGGATCTTGGGAGCGGATCTAATCTTCCAGCTTTCCATCAGTGTTCTAAGTTCAATCAGACTTATCAGAAGTCTTTTATCAGATTACGAGGGGAGGCGATGTTTCCTGGGTGTTTTGGTTTTCATTGTCAGTGACCTTGGCTTTGGAATAAAGTAAAGGATATATATTCACAACAGCGTACTCTGGACGCTGCCAATGTACGACGCAATCTAAAACCATAAATCACTGTCTCCCCTCAGTTTAAAATTTCAAAATCATTATCTCCTACACATTTCCTCACTATCTAAGCTTGGAATGCTAATCCACCTGACTATCTGTCATTTTCCGAAAATCTCCTTTGGTGAAGTTGGTGATTTTTGGATTCAGCTTTCCAGTTATTACCGTAAGAAGATAAGCACTGGGCACAGGAGAACCAGCCCCACCATTTAATATGGTGATGATTGAGCTCACATCGGTCTCAGCTGGATTTTCCCGCCTGCTCTCTCTCACCCTTCATCTCATTGCAAATTCAACATCTGTATCTCTTCATTAAATTGGCTCATTGTCCTGGCATCCACTGCATTTTGAGTAGGGAATTCCACAGATTCACAACACATCGAGACAAGTACATTCTTCCTCATGAGAATAGAATAGAGTTTCTATAGTGCAGTAATAGAGTCTCTATAGTGCAGAAACAGAGTCTTCATCCATCGAGTCCACACCAACCCTATGATGAACATCTAATTCAGACCCACTCGTTCCCTGGAACATTGCATTTCCCATGGCTAATTCTCTAACCGGCACGTGCATGGACACTGTCAGCAATTTAGCATGGGAAATCCACCTAACCTGCGCATCTTTGGACTGTGTGAGGAAACTGGAGAACTGCATGAAACCATGCAAACATGGGGAGAATGTGTAAACTCCACACAGTCGCCTAAGGTCCCTGACGCTGTGAGGCAGCAGTGCTAGCCACTGAGCCACCTCTTCTTAAAGCCTACTGCGCCTTAATAACCTCCCTATCCCCCAATTGGCTGAATCTATGTTCCTTACGTCAGAAATCAGGTTGTCTAAGCGGATGTCTCAGTAAATCCAAGTGACAGCCCACATGTCCCATGTGTCTGAATGGGAATTCGATACACAACATCCTCTATCCCACACTTTTCATTCACGTTCCAGAGACAGGGCTCCAGTGCCTGCATGAGGACTGCAACTCCCAAATTCCGAGGCAGGGACCACACGTCTGTGGGGAAGCCTGGCACTGCACAAGTACAGAATGTGGGTGAGTTTTGGAACATGTGCTTTGGGGTAACTAGTGGAAAGTATTTCACACTGTGATTGTCTGGAGGAGGAACGTATTTGCTTGTAGTATTGATCTGTTGGAGGATCAAAGTGTCACGACACCTACATGGGACCAAGTTACATTCCCAACTTGTCATAACACTGGAATCAACCAATGAGAAACAAAGGATGTGACCCATTCTCCAAGACTGCAGCTTCCTGTTCTGTCCAGGATCTGCCACCTCCCTTTCTGTTTGCTTTTGTTTCATTCTGCTGTTGCATTATTGACTTGCAGCAACTGAGGGAAAGGAAGTGAACCCAGAAAGGATGCAGAGTCTAACCAGGGACGGGAAGTGGTGGCATAGACCTGTTTATCAACAATTCCATGAGAATGGGGAGGGTGTACATTAGGGGGTAGTGGAGTCAGAATGGTGGGAGAGAGTAAGAGAGCTGGAGGGTTACAGCTTTGGGGGAAGAAAGGGGAAAAAGATATTCCAGAGAAACTAGAATTGTCTGCTCTGAATTTCTAACCTGTACATATTCCTTTATACAGGGTGCTAGATGGTGAAGATTTGCAGACTGAAACCTCAAAATCATGTGCAGATCGTGGTTAAGTTAAACAACACTTGAAGAACCAAAGATAGAGAATCACTCGGCCAAAATCCTGCAACACTCGCCTTCCCAGCATTGCCGGTCTATCTGCGCCAAATGGACTGCGAATGGGTCAAGACAGCAGCTCACTACCATCTTCTCAAGGGTAACGAGAGATGGGGAATAAATGCTGGCTGAGCCAGTGATGCCCATATCCTGGAAATGGTTTCTATCTCGAGTTGCTGAAACACAATTGATGTTACTGCAGGATGATAAGGAATGCTGAGTGCATCCTCCAGGAGGCAGCACCATCACATTAACCCTGCCTACACCCACACAGTAACACAGCAACGTCACTGGAACAAAAGGCAGTGAAACCAAAGGAGGACTTAGATATAGTTCTTCGAGGTAAAGTCATGAAAGTGGATTGGAGCACTGCAGGAACAGGAGACTGAGCTGGATGGTCAGCTGTTTCCCATTGAATGGTGGAGCAGGATTGAAAGGCTGAATGGTCTCCTCCTGCTGCTATCTCCCAGGTATGTATATAGCCATGGAGCCCGGGTAGGAAGGAGTAGGCAGGGATTCTCCAGGAGATTGCACTTCCACAACAGTTTTCAGTGAGGGATGGTTTGATGGATATTATTTAACATTTATCTTTAACACAAGGTTTGTAAATTTTGGTTTTAAAATGTTGTAAAAGTTTTTTGCACAACAAATAAAATTAAAGAAAATAACATAAACTGTCTGTAAATAACAGTTTTAAAACTTTCAACCTTTGTAAAACAAAATCCTGTCTATTCCCGGATACTATCACTTTCCAGCTACTCAAACTCCAGGGAAATATTTCCTCCCTGTCTGAACCTTTGGTTTGATTTAACTGCTTTTCAGTTCTCGTTCTGTGAGCTGTGAAGCGTTCTTTTTCCCCATTTCTCCGACCCAGAAATGTGATCACAGCAACCTTCCCACCATCAAAATCATCATTATGCCATTTTGCTTTTGGTTAACATATAAACACCAGCGGTGCAAAAGTGCAGACTGCAGATGCTGGAAACCAGGGCCTAGAGTAGAGTGGTGCTGGAAAAGGGCTTTTGCCGAAACGTTGATTTTCCAGCTCCTCGGATCCTGCCTGACCTGCTGTGCTTTTCCAGCACCACTCTAATCTAGACACATAATCACCAGCAGTAAACCATTTGTGTAACCAATTGAATATTTCCAAACAAAGCCCATTACAGGCCAAGCAAACCATTATAAGTGACAGAGTGAGAAGGGACTAAATCAAAGTAGAGTTGTGTGGAGGGGCCAGTGATGGAGATAAAGCACTATATCCCCTACGGTGCCCACCTCTATCTAAAGGCACCAAGAGTATTGATGTACACCACATGCTCCTTCTCCAAGGACAATCTGCTGTGTAACCTTTATCTTCAATCATGGAATAGAATCCCTACAGTGTGGAAGGAGAGCATTGGCCCATCAAACCCCAGCGACCATCCGAAGAACATCGCGCCCAGAGCACTCTATCACTGTAACACTGCATTTCCCATGGCTGATCCACCTAGTCTGCACAATCCTGGATCCTGTGGACAATTTAACACGACTGATCCACCTGACCTGTACATCTTTGGACTGTGGGAGGAAACCAGAGCACCTGGAGGGGACCCACACTGTCATGGGGAGAATGTGGGAACTCCACACCGGCCGTTGGACAAGGCTGGACTACAACCTTGTACCTGATGCTGTGAAGCAGCAGTACTACAGTCACAATTTAAATCAAAACATATGATCCCTCTTTATTGTCACATTGCTGTTTGAGGAGACTTACTGCCCAGGGAGACATCCTCAGGTTCAGAAAGTGGCAAAATAAATTCAATCAACTCCAGCCCACGAAATGTGGTTAACAACAAACTCAATACTCCAACAGTGTCATCATGAACAAGGTCCTGTCCTGACTCTGATGGACAGTAAGATCAGAATCAGAGTCCTGCAGTCCACACGGAGCAGGTGGATGACCACTTCCCTGTGAGCACTCACTGGTCTCTCAGTCGTGTTGAAGATGCAGCAAATCCCTTGTCAAACAGAGGGGTGAACAGCTCCTACCCAGTGTGAACCCGCTGAGGTCTCAGGGGATGGGATGAATCACTGAATCCCCTCTCCCACACTGAGCATCTGAATGAGCTGTCCCCTGTGTGGGCTCACTGGGGTCTCGGGGTGGGGGGGGGTGGAGGATGAATCACTGAATCCTCTCTCACACACTGAGCATCTGAATGGCCTCTCCCTCTGTGTGGGGTCATTGGGGACTCTGCAGGTGCTGCATTTGAGTGAATCTTCCCCCACACTGGGGACAAGTGAATGATCTTTCCCCAGAGTGAGCTCGCTGGTGTTGAAGCAGGTCAGAGGACTGAGTGAATGCTTTCGCACACACTGAGCAGGTGAATGGCCTCACCCCGGTGGGAATGCACTAATGTCTCCGCAGGTGGGAGATTTGAATGAATCCTTTCTCACACATGGAGCAGGTGAAGGGTCTAAATCCACTGTGGCCTCTCTGGTGTCTCAGCTGATTGTAAGATCGAGTAAATTCCTTCCCATATGTGGGGCAGGTGAATGGCCTCTCCGCAGTGTGACTGTGTTGGTGAGTGTCCCACTGGGAGGGTTAAGTGAATTCCTTATTCTAATTGAGCCCGTCCTCCTGTTTCTCTCAGTTATTATTGACAATCTCACACCAGAACCTGTTCCAGAGAGTGTTCCAGAATAGGCAGAATGGTCAGCTGCAGCTGGTCACCTGACCGGTCACTGGTCCTGAAAGGTTCACTCTCCACAGATGCTGCCAGATCTGCTGAATTTTTCCAGCAATTTCTGTTTTTTTTCTGATTTCCCAGCACTTGCAGATGTTTAGTTTTCCAACACTCATCTTGTCTGTTGCAGAGGATTTTATTGATGAAATTAGAGTGTTTTGAAAATTGTACGTTAGGTCACACATCAGCTATGATCATCATGAATGGCAGAGCAAAGTTGAGGGGCTGAATGGCATCCTCCTGTTCCAATGAAAGTTATCCATCGTCAGCTTGTGGTAACATTTGCCCTCACTGCTCACTTCACCTCCATGTTGAACACATTGTTACTGACTGAACAAACCTCCTGTGTTTGAAATAAACTTGCTAATGTTCAGTGGCTCCCTCTCCTGCCACCCGGGCTTAACTCTCATCATGGAATGCAGTCTCGTATTACTGCGGGAATGCCCACAAGGACTAATCCTGGAGTCTGTATCCCCTGGGATCCACAATCACCGTTTATTTCCTTCTTCCTCTCTCATTCTGGCTATTGAACTCTCGGTTTCAATCCTTTCTCCTGTCATGCTCTTCAACATGTCCATGTGGGTGGACGAGATGCAGCTGGGATTTAATGAAGGGAAGTGGGGATTAGGCAGAAGTACGAGGAGAGCTGACAGCAAAGATAGTTCTTATTGTACCGGCAGAGTTTCTCCGTGACCCAGTGAGTGGTGAGGCACCTGAGTTTGTGGGCGGAGACAGATTCAATCAGGGATTTGCTAAGACACTCAGACATTGACCTGTCCATCTGATAGTTAACTCAGACTGACTGAAAGAAAGATGCACATTTAGACAGCACCTTTGATGATCTGGGGCAATGAAACATGCTTCCAACCCAATGATTTCAACCTCAAATCTCTGAAAACACAGACACAAAGCTTTCTACTTGTAACAGGTTGTCTCTGAGCCTCCTATTTTCTTGAGAAAAGCGTTTTGAGCTGTTCAGCCTTTCCTGGTGATTATAACCGCTATGTTCCTGTAAGATTTGTGACTGAACCTTAATTTTCCTGTTTCTTGTGAGTGATGAAAGTAGCAGAAACATTTCCTGACCTGTGAGGGGTTTTGGTTGGAGTATTTATATTTACAAATCCATTCCCACCCTACATTCAGTGTGAAATTGATGTAAAACTGAAGGAAATGAGTGAGTGAGCACCCACAGAATCATATGTATGAGTTGAATGAACCTGGCATGAGGAAAACATGACAACAATCACAACGAGTTAGAATCACAGAATCCAGTGGGTGCAGAAAGAGTCTATTCGGCCCATCGAGTCTGCAATGACCTACTCACCCACCCTACCCCCATAATCCCACATTAACCATGGCTCGCCCGACCCACCTAAATTGCACACTGCAGGCCATGTTAGCATAGCCAATCCAGTAAAGTTACACATCTGTGGGAGGGTCACAAATTACATAAAAATGCTGGGAATTGTGGATGAAGGCTCACAAATACTTGACTCTGACACAAATGCTCTGCTTTTCAAAATAAAATCTGGGGGATACTGCAACCGGAAAAATTTCTGATTATCTCAGGAGGAAAAGAATTCAAAACTCGCGCCATTGACCCAGGGGGGCGCAGTGAAAGTTACAGAGGTCTGGGAAGCATCAGAAAAGTAACAGGTTGTGAGCAAGGTAGGGGTGAGACAAGGACAAAAAGACAGTCTGTCACACGGGGGATGGCAGGAGAAATTAAATAGCAGAAATGGTAGTCCCTCAAGGCCACGGGGAATGGAGTTTGAGCTGGGAAAGAAACAAGGAAAGAAGGTGTGCAGCTGCCAAAGAAATATGTTAAAAAACAGATTATAAAAGCATAGAGGGCAGAGTTCAGTATGAAATTTTTACTCTCAATGGTGAGTACAAGAAGCTGTAAAGTCTGAGGAGTTCTATTACAGCCAACATATACCCAGGATTGGCCAAGTGAGCTGTAACTTTCTGATAATTTTTTTTCTGACATTTGTAGTTCAAGTCTGATGACGATAGTAACTTTTCAAATTGGACTGGAGTTTAATATTCTGGAGAAATGTCAAATAAATCACATTGATCACATTCTGCAGATCTTAGTCCATTACCCTGCATGTTCCAGCATTTCAGTTACATCCATGTCCTGCTGGTTGGACAGGACATACAGGGATGGTGACGATGGTGTCTAGGACATTGTAAGCTATAATTCTGTGCGTATGACTGTGTCAGCTTGGTGCTTGACTAGTCTGCGTTCCAGCTCACCCAATAAGATGTTGGCAGGGTGAGACACTACAGTTGGAGCTCCTCTGCGCGCCAGTTCCTTTCCTTTCTGCTTGTTAAAAAAAATATTTCTCTCTCACTCTCTCCTTTGCAGACTCTGACACAAGTGTCTCAACCTTGAATCATGACAATTTAAAACAAAACATGTCTCTACAAGAAAACCAATGGAGGAAAATTTATTATTCTTGCATCAACTGCATTTTTAAACAAAAACAATTCTGTTCAATAAACACAGTCTCATTTTTTTCCTTCAATTCTATCAAGCGAGCTATTATATTTTGTCCCTCAGTTTACCGATCTTAATAAATATCCAATCAATTTCAGAGCAACATGCTGACAAAGTATTGAACCAATTTACCTGTTTAGGTTTTAGCATTAGTTATCAAGTCATTACCATTACAATAATTGCATAATAATTGGTCTGGGTAACAAGTATACTGAGGTTCACAATTTAATTTATTGACTGTTTGAAAAATGGTACGATATATCCTTTTTTCAGGAACCTAAGAGTAATTGTTAGGGCATTTGCATGACAATAATTATAGTATACTTTAGTTCAGTCTTGCTAACAACTACAGTGAAGTTTATATTTGAATTTAATCCAATATTCCCTAGTACCTATACAGTAATATAAAAATCCATTTCATTTCCAATCAACACACCTACAACATAATCCATTATTTCTGATGCAACGCGCACTGTTAAAAATATGACTTTTCCTCGTTTGAAAGATCTGTGTAATCCCAGCCTTATAAATTTAGAAAAACCTAATTGCTTTCCCTGCAACAATTCCTGTTCATTTTTGCAGATAGCACAGTCAAATAGCAAGATGACAGTTATCATTATTCTTAAGTATGCTAATAGAATTTTGAAAATCTATGTGTTGCTAATATATAATAATTGTTCATTTCAGTCCATAGAATATAGAACAGTACAGCACAGTTAGGGCCCTTTGCCAACGATGTTGTTCCGACCTTTTATCCAACTCTAAGATCAAACTAACCAACATGGCCTTCATTTACTATCATCCATGTGCCTATCCAAGAGTCGCTTAGATGTCCCTGATGGATCTGAATCTGCTACCACCACTGGCAGTGCATTCCACACACTGACCACTATCGATAAAGAAACTGTCTCTGACATCTCCCCACAACTTCCCCCATTCATCTTAAAATTATGCCACTTTGTGGGGAAAAGTCTTTCATTGTCCACTCTACCTATGCCTCTCATCATCTTACACAAAGCTATCAAGTAAACTATCATCCTCTTTCACTGCAATGAACAAAGTCCCAGCTCTGTCAACCTTTATTCATAAGACATGCCTTCCAGTCCAGGCAACATCTTGATAAATCTCATCTGCACCTTCTCTAAAGCTTTTGCATCCTATGTCTAATGAGGTGATCAGAACAGAACACAATATTCCAAGTGTAGTCTCACCAGGGATCCATCGAGCTGCAGCATAACCTCGTGGCTCTTAAACTCAATCTCCCCGCGAATGAAAGCCAACACACTATGCACCATCTTAATAACCCTATCACCTTGGATGTCAGCTATGAGGGATGTATGGACGTGCACCCCACGATCCCTCTGTTCCTCCATATTGTCAAGAGTCCTGCATTTAATCTGAAAATATGCATTCAAATTTGATATTCCAAAATGAATAACTTCACAAATCACAAAGAGCAGAGGTCCCAGAACTAATCCCTTCAGAACACCATTGGTCACCGTGCTCCAAGCTGAAAACTATCCATTTACTCTCACCCTGTCTTCTATGGGTCAGCCAATTTATTATCTAACCAGGCGGGTTTCCCTATATCCCATCCCTAATGACTTTCTAAATGAGCCTACCATGGGGAACCATATCAAACACCTTGCTAAAGTCCTTATACACCACATCCACTACTCTGTCCTCACCAATGTGTTTGCCACAACCTCAAATAATTCAATGAGGCTTGTGAGGCATAACCTGCCGCTCACAAAGCCATGCTGACCATTTCTAATCAATCTATGCTTTTCCAAATAATCATAAATCCTGTCTCTCAGAATTCTCTTCAAACATTTGCCCACAACTGATGTAAGACTGACTCATCGATGATTCCCAGGATTATCTCAATTGCCTTTCTTGAATAAGGGAATAACGTTTGCCACCCTCCAATCATCTGGTATGACTCCAGTGGACAGTGAGGATGCAAAGATCATTGCCAAAACACAGTAATCACTTGCCTCCCTTCTCATAACAACCTAAGTTATATCCTTTCTGGCCCAAGGGACTTATCTATCCCCATGATTTTTAAATATTTTCAGCACATTCTCCGCCTTAGCATCAACCTGTTCGACCATATCAGCCTGTTTCATGTTGTCCTCACAAGGAACGAGGTCCCACTCACTCGTGAATACTGAAGCAAAGTACTCATTAAGGACCTCCCCTACCTCCCCTGACTCCTAGAACAAGTTTGCTTTACTGTAAGGTGTATAAATGTGGAATTATGTCTCAGCACTGAATTAATGTAAAGATATTGCAGTGTACAATCACTCGATTACTTTGAATATTGAACTGTATTTTAACTGAGAGAACACAGTTGAATTGATTTGATTATAGTTCACTTCATGCTAACATTTATTGTATTTTGAACCACAATAAGAGTTTCCTTTTTACATATATGAAACTTACTTAAATTAATCACACGTTTTTATGTGAAGAAAATAGAATTAACATCTGCTTGTTCCTTCCTTTATCAATGACTGTTCATTTTGAAATTGTGGAAGTTGTACATTGTTGAAAGGAAGGGAACTTGTCTTCGGCTGAATATTCACATTGAATGACTGATGCATTTTTAAAATTAAAGTACAATGATCATGCAGATTTGTCAATGTGTCTATGAAAGAATTGTCATGAGATTCCTCTTCATTTAAGACTATCATTCATTTATTCTATTGTTATTGTAAAATATTGTTTAATTTCCAGTCCATTACACACAGAAAGTACCTAATTAATTCCCATTCGAATTACTACAATAAACAGCTGATTAGTTTTCATTTGTGTAACCACTTTAAACACAATATTGCAGTCCTGCCGTCCTGAGTGGGAAAATTATGAAAGGAGCCTGTGGAGCTGTGGCATTGTCTCTATTACCAGACCCGAGGGAAGGTTTCAAATCACACCTTCACCAGAAATATATCAAGAGCTATCTTGAATGGTGATTAGAGAGTACCTAAGCACAGACTGAGTTGCTTTTCAAACCAACATTAGATCTGCTTTTATTATTATATCAATAATCACAAAATCTGATACTTACTTGTGTCAGGGTACCAAGAAATATGTGTTGGAAAATTCGCTTTAGCCACTTTGCTTTTACAAAAGACTTACATCTGTCCCTGTTTTCTCTAACTGAAAGAAATCTGAAGAGGATTTTCACTTTTACGAAAAAAGGGGAGGTGTTTCCCATATAAATTAATGCTTCTTCGATCTACGCCTTTTCAGTTTATGTAAGGTTTCATAATACCCTCTATTTTCGGATAGTGGGGATATCTGTATCTAATTCTGTTGCTTATAAGTTCCTGGAGAATATTTGAAAATGTTGCAGAATTAAAGATTACGTTGTCTCAGTAATGAGATTGATCTTTTTTTGTTGCAAAGGGGCAAGTCCAAACAATTGAAACACATTAAACATTATTCTCTCGTGCTATAAATTGGAAATAAAGTTGATATCTTCTTCAGTAAACTAACAAATGCTACCACCTATTACTTGTCAGTCAGCTGGTTACCTACTTTGTAACCAAATGTTGTGATTCATCTAAATATTCCTCTGTCCTTTGATCAAAGTGAATATGTAATTGTTGTTCAGTTTATGAATTGTCAGAAACTTGTTTTTATTTTTCCATTCACCTGTTCATTTTGACCGTAAGATTGAAATGCTTTGAAAATATTGGAGTTTGTTCATTTAAAAATAAGGTTTGCACATCTCTCATAAATCTCACTTCTTGTACTATGATTCAAGAATGTTTTCTGGTGGAATTCTAGTAAATACCAAACATTTGTTGGCTCCAAATAAGGTCTTTAACACCCAGTTATCAATCTGTTATTAATGTTTCAGCTGTTACATTGACATTGATTAGCTACTCATTCAGAGAGATCAACTGACAATTATAAACTATTTGCAGGATCATTGAATTGAGAAAAAGATATAGACATGGAAACATTTTTTAGAAGGAATTGCTTTTTCATTCAAATGTGTAGGCTGTTCAAGAATTCTATATCGCCTTCCATTGGTTTTCTTGTCGCGAATGTAAATGTATAATTCATGTGAATTTTAATGTGTTCTTTATTTAGAAATTTGTATCAGATTTAAGAAGAAAAAGAGGAGCAATTAACATGAAAACTTCAGTGAATAGAAAGCACAGTAAATTAAATTGACAGAGGTAACTTCTGGTATTGTCTCTGAATACTCAGTCAAATATTTTTAATGGCAAGAGAGTGGTGCCGGTAAAGCACAGCAGGTCAGGCAGCATTCAAGGAGAAGCAGAATCGACGTTTTGGGCATAAGCCCTTCATCAGGAATCTTTTCGATACTCCTGCTCTTTGATTGTGCCTGCACTTCTCCAACACCACAGCTTTCCTCACTTTCTCCAAATATGCTTAATGAACATGAACTGAAAATGTTAGGATCAGCAGTTGAACAAGACCAAATAAACACATTTTTTGCAATATTTATAGTGAAACCTTGTTTGATAACGTGCAACAAATAAGATCGAACAACATCTCTTGCCGTTAGAACCCGTGGCCCTTCATAATAAAGAATAACCATGCTTTGAACAGCCAGTGTGGTGTGTCACGACTGAACTGAAATACCAGAGGATAGCGATTGCATTTATTGAAGGGAATGATAACCAGATCCTGACTGTGATAGTGGGGATTGATCTCAGAAACAATAAAATTTTACTGTGATTATTCCACTGAACAGTAATTAGATGGTCATGAAGATCTTTGTGTGGCTTTATGTGCAGTGTTTTGTTTGAACATTGATTTCAGTAACATTGAGATATTTTACAAGATTGACAATTGACAGTTAAAGATAAGTTTTAAATGCAACATTAAAAAAAATTGTCAGTTATGTTTAGCGAAACACAATTCTACGTTTATGGAATCCCTACTGTGTGGAAACAGGCCATTTGGCCCAACAAGTCTACACTGACGTTCCAAAGAATAATCCACTCAGCACCATTCTGCTCTCAGATTACTGGACATTTACCTCTGACTAATGCACATTACCTACACATCCCTGAACAGAACGTGCAGCTTAGCATGGCCAATGTACCTAACCTGCACATTTTTGGATTGTGGGAGAAAACCAGAACATGCAAGCTCCACACAAACATGTGGCCGAGGATGGAATCAAACCCAAGTGCATAACACTGTAAGACACGAGTGCTAACCACTGATCCTCTGTTCTAAATGCCCAACCGCATGTTCAAGAGGTCTATGTAGCTGTTCATTGGTTCTCTTGTCAGATACTAATTTATAATTCATATCGCTTTTATTGTGCCCGGAATTTTGAGATTTGTCTCAAAGTTATGAAGAAAACGAGGAGCAATTAATATGAGAACCTGAGAGAATAGAAAACACAGTAAATTTAAATTACAGACTGTGAGAAACAAAGCTCACTCACTTCAATAATTTCTGCCCAAGACAAGATCTGAAGCAATCAGTTTGTTTATTAGATGCTTGCAAGCGTGGTGCCTGGAATAAGGCACACAGAGTTTAGCAAATACATACCTTATATAGGACTCAATACTCCAAACCCGGTGCCCATTACTATTGTTTCTCGCTTGCCTTATCCGGCCTTGCACATAATAACGTACAAGTTTTACTTGGTCATTTCACCACATCCTGCTGTGGTCCATTGTTAGGTATATCCTCCATCACTATTATCTAAATCCCCCACTTGTGACATTTCCTCCCTTTCCCCAACCATATTGATCCTTATGACCTTTTAATTGGGGTTTGTTTTTGTGTTTTTGCAAAAGTGGGAAACAGATGTTTATAACTACTGCTTGTACAAACATATCTGGCTTAACCTACATCCTCACAACACCTTATCTCCTTGTCTGTAACATCTACCATTGCTTGCAGGCACGTTTCATTCTTGTATGCACATTTTAGCTAATACAAAAACAATTATATATTTCCTTCACATAGTTTTCATTCTTGTTGACTCAGCTCTTGGTTGAAGCAATTATACACTGGTGTGAGTGCATAAACCTTGCATAAATAATTATGATTGCAGAAATGACACTACTTTACCTATATCCCAAAATTTCCCCCTTTTTCTTTAATTACCATTTTTTATCTTCTGCATTTTTCTTTTTAGCATTGCCCCCAAAATTCGCAAGCATCATTCTGGAGATTTCATCCATCTTGGTCTCACTCATCCCCTCATTATTTAATCGACAAAGTTCCTCTGCCTGATTCCATTTTAGGGGTATCTGTTTTACTAAGGCTGTCTGAATCAGTCTTTGGGTGAGTCCTCGTATATAGGGCATGATACAGCAGCCAATGGCTACCAATACCCCGGCTACTACTATCAGGGAAGTAAGGACGGAAACCACCACCCCCTTCCATTTTCCAAACCATGATTCACGCCATCCCGTGAGAGATGTATCTACTCCTGTATTCTCAGCCAGTTCCTCTGCTAAGGTAGTCAATCCCCTTAAGGCCCGAGTAATTAAACCATCAGGTGCAGTGTTATTAGGAATAATGGTACAACAGCTTCCTCCTAACATCACACACATACTTTTTCCGCTAAAATCATATCAAGGCCATTCTGTTTTCCCATGCCATCCTACTTGTCGCATCAAGCTGTTCTGATATTCCTTTAACCGCATCTCTTGTATAATTTATAAATCGCTGTTGATTATAGAAAATGTAATTTATCCAATGTACATTTTTATTAATTGTTGCCTACCAAAAGAGAGCTGACTCAAAGCCTGCTGCAATCTGGTTACGAGCCTTGAACTCATCAGGTACTCCCCTAGGGACTCCTACAGAATCGAGATAAATCCTGTCATCGAATGAAGTGCCTAACAGTGATCTCTTATCCCTTCCCTTTTTCCCTACTATCTTTTCCTTCTCAAATGCCAAGGTAAATGGAATTGCCAATTGTACAATTGCACATACCCTCTCCAATCCGGTGGAAGGGTGGATCTAAATATTTTGCCTTCACAGTACCACCACAGATCCGCTCGGGGAACCTTTGGTGCTGAATAGTTCCCTCCCTTCTCCGTTTCGGTAACATTCTTAATCTCTGAACATACTTTCAGCTCCCCCAAATCTCTAGACTGACTTGTATCTCGTCTATGCACACACGTCGTGTGATTTCCGACTGCAGCTGAAAAAGTAGGGGGTCTTTTGAATCTTTCTTCTCCAAGGGAGCGAACATCAGAGATAGGGAGGTACAATTCCTATCATTCCATGCAGTCTTATCCTGTTACAGGGCTATTATACATTTCAAGCCCTTCCTGTCTCGCTTACACCCGAGCGGAAAGGGAACCACCTGGGTCACTGGCCTACCGGAGGCACATGCATAGCAATTGCTCTTGTTCAGACTGTTTACAGTATACTTTACCCATTCAACCCAGGCGTTTGCATCCCTATACACAGTTTCTATTTCGATAGTCTGTTCCAAGTCCTTTATCTCTATAATGTTTAGATTAGATTACAATACAGTGTGGAAACAGGCCCTTCGGCCCAACAAGTCCACACCGACCCGCCGAAGCGAAACCCACCCATACCCCTACATTTACCCCTTACCTAACACTCCGGGCAATTTAGCATGGCCAATTCACCTGACCCTGCACATCTTTTGGACTGTTGGAGGAAACCCTTTACTAGTTCAGGATCATCGGGAGGGGTGAAAGGTTGTACCTTATTCTCCAATAGTTCTGAAGAAGGGCTTATGCCCGAAACGTCGATTCTCCTGTTCCTTGGATGCTGCCTGACCTGCTGCGTTTTTCCAGCAACACATTTTCAGCTCAATATCCAATAGTTCTGCCCGTTTTCCCTGTCCTACACTAATTTGAAAACAACAGCCCTAGAAATCCTTCCCGTTTGCTTACATTTCTGTCCCAAATGTTTCATCTAATTGTATCTCATAGGTGCCCCACCCCCACCCCGAGAATTGCTTTGTGCCATGTGGTTTTCTTTATCATTAGGTATATTGTGTTACGCTCTTTATCGGGACAATTGAGAGGTGATCGGAAGATGGGCCTGTGTATTGTGACAGGACTGTTATACCAAGTACCATCCCCAAAGGATTTAAGATGTATCTCTGAGCTGCGGTACTGTCTCTGATTATCTACATCCCCACAATTTACTAAGCTACATGCATCAGGTCTATTACTTGCGGATTATCAGACTCAGAGACCGTTAATAACACATATGAAAATAATATTTGACAAAATCCCATTACTAAGAGAGCTAGCATCATAACTCTAAGCATCCCCAACATCCTAAAAATTGTGCTGAAGCACAAAAAAACGTAATACACAATCCTACAGAAATAATCCCGCTCTTGCGTCGCCACTGTATAATCAGTTACTCTAAGTCTCTTTAGCCTGAGTTTCAGCGCGTCTTGCATTGATTCGGCTTTCCAGACTTCTTCCTCAACTGGAGATTTCACTGGCCCGAGTGTAGTGAGTCCAGCCTTTCTCCGCTGTCCTTATTGTCGTTTCGGTAATCAAAGGATCCTGATACAGCCCTTCCCAGTCCGGCTGCAATTTAGTCTCTGTCCATGATTTTGCCACGACCCAATCTCCTGGCCGCATGGGGTGAACGGTGAATTCAAGGGGCGGAGTCTGTGCCAATAAACTCTGTTTCCTGAGGAGAGACAAAGAGGCAGACAAGCCCAGTATATATTTATTTAGAACAAGTCTTTAGTTTCGGGAATTGTCAATTCTCCGTTCGTTCCCAGGTCAGGTAATCCAAATAAGATTTCATAGGGGATAGTCCCAAATCTTTCCTTGGGTCTGTTCATACTCGCAAGAGAGCTATAGGTAAACATTTGGTCCAAGGGAGTCTGGTTTCTATTATCAATTTAGAGAGCTGTCGTTTGGTTCATTCTCTCAACCCTTCCTGATGATGTTGGGTTCCATGGAGCATGGAACTCCCAGGAAATTCCCAACCTTTTCATTATCTCCTGTAACACTTTAGAGGCAAAATGAGTTCCTTGGTCGGATTCTATACCGTTCACTGGCCCATATCGGGGAATTATGTGCTCTAATATTGTTTCAGACACCACACTCGCAGTGACGGTAGCTAGGGGGTATCCCTCAACCCAACCAGATAGTTGATCTACTATGACCAGCATATATTTTAGTCTTCCTACTCTGGGTAGTTCAGTATAATCTACTTGTATACTCTGGAAGGGTCTGAATCCTGGGTCTCTTCCTCCCGGGGTCTATTTTCTCAAGACTTTCTTATTTACCTTTCTGCATATTATACATTCCTCACATATTTGTTTAGCAATTGTATATATTCCTTTACATCCGTATTCCCTAAGAACTAAAAGATACGTTGCTTGTACTCCCCAATGGCTGACTTGATGTAGGACAGCCATAATGTCTCGCATCATCATTTTGCTCAACATTTCCCGTCCATCAGGTAACATCCATTGCCCGTCTGCTGTTTTTTGCAGCCCCAAAATCTTTCAATTATTTTTCTTCTCGTTCAGTAAATATAGGAGCTTCCGGGGATCAGGGACAATAGGTATTAGGGAATGAATCAGCACCCCTTGTGGGTTCAAGGCGGCTTCCCTAGCCACTTCATCGGCTGATCTATTCCCCCTAATTTCTGGGTCATTTCCTTTCTGGTGACCATTTACATGCACTACCGCTATTTTTCGGGGGGGGGGGGGGGGGTGGAGTAATAGGGACTCCAAAACCCGTTTAATCAACTCCTCATTTGCTAATTCCTTCCCCCGGCTATTGATCAGTCCTCTTTCCTGCCATATCTTTCCAAAAGTGTGCACAACACCAAATGCATATTTAGAGTCACTGTATGCTGCTCCCTCTTTATTTTCTAATGCCCTAAGGGCGCTTTCCAATGCATAGAGTTCGCAGGTCTGAGCTGACCACCCATTTGGCAACCTTCCTGCCTCCACCACACTACCGTTTGTCCCGTCTACGACTGCATACCCATTATGTCTTTTCCCTTCAATCACCCGGGATGATCCGTCTATAAAAGGTCAGGCTCCTGCATGAAGCGGAACATCTCTCAGGTCCATGCGGACCTTAGTTTGGTATTCTATAATGTCAAGGCAGTCGTGCTCTGGATTCTGAGGAGATTCTCCTTCCCCTTTCCAAAGAAAGGCAGCTGGATTTAAACAATTGTCCGTGACCAACACTAAATCATCCTTTTGTATTAATATTGCCTCATATTTCAGAACCCGGGAGTCTGCCAACCATCGCCGAGCTTTTTGGTTTAGGATCATTCTCACTTGGTGTGGGGTGCTTACTATTGGGACTCCCCCAAATGTAAGCTTCCTGCTTTCCTCCACCAACAGTGCAGTGGTAGCCACGGCCTGCACACACTCAGGCCACCTCCGGGATATTGGATCCAATAGCTTCGAAAGATATGCTACTGGCTGTCTCATTCCTCCCCACCTCTGGATTAATACTCCCAAAGCCGCTCCCTTATCTACGGTAGCAAAGAGATGGTAAGGTTTATCTCGAGAAGGTAAGGTTAACATGGGGGCATGGATTAGATCACTTTTGAATTCTTAAATACTTCATTTTCCTCTTCTTCTCAACTCAGACACTTTGGTTCCTCCTCTAATAGTTTGAGATATAATTTATTCTTCTTTTGAGCATAAGAATCAATCCACAATCTGCAATATCTCGTTAAACCCCAAAAATTACGTAATTCCCGTTTGGTCCTGAGCAGTGGAATCCCCACTATTCCCTTTAACTGTTCCAGGCTTACCTTTCGCTTTCCCTCACTAACTAAATGTCTCAAGTATTTCACTTCTCGCTCCACATATTGTATTTGGTTTTTAGATACTCGCAGGCCCTGCTGGCCCAGAAAATGCAATAATTTGTTAGTGGCTTCTACTACTCTTTCTCTTCTTATTCCTGATACTAAGAGGTCGTCTACATACTGCAACAGGGTAGTCCCCTTGGGGCTGCTAAATTTCTCCAATATTTGTTCTAGCATCTGTACAAATAAATTCGGGGATTGCGTAAACCCCTGGGGGAGCACAGTCCACCGGTATTGCTGTTTCCGTTCTGTCTTGGGATCTTCCCATTCAAAGGCAAAAAAATTCCTACTTTCCTCCGCCAAGGGACAAGCCCAAAAGGCATCCTTTAAATCTATCACAGTAAACCATTTGTGGTCATGAGGGATCTTACTTAATAACGTATTTGGCACCACTGGGTGCCTGACCTGTTCTATTCAATTCAATGTTCTCAAATCCTGCACCAATCGATAGGTTCCATCGGATTTTCGCACTGGTAGAATTAGGATATTATAAGGAGACATACATGGCTCCAACAGTCAATCTCTAGCCCCTCAATTACTGGCTGCAGTCCTCGTTTACCTTCTATGGAAATGGGATATTGTCGCTCATAAACAACGTCCCCTTTCCTTTTTAAACTTATTTCTAGGGGACGGATCTGTATTTTTCCACGATTCCCTTCTCTAGCCCATATAATAGAGTCTACCTCTCTCTCCACATCTTCTGTCAACATTGCCATTTGTACAACTAATTCTTTTTCCTGAATTCAAATCTGCAGTCCTAAGAGGGTAATTAAAACTCTGCCTAGTTAGTTACTTCCTATATCAGGGATATACAACAGTTCCCCTGTGACTGTATCTTTCAGACCTTCTATCATCATAGGTTCAAATACTGGAACAGGAAATCCTTCCCCTTTTACCCCGGAAACAGTAATTGACCGTGTTGACATTCCTACTGTCTTTGGTTTAAAATTCAGTGATGACCGTGCTGCTCCTGTATCTTCTATGAAGACTACCTCTTCCCCACAGGGTCCCACTTTCAAGTTTATCAACAGTTCATCGTGGCTCCCCGGGGGCACGAACCCCTGACACCCCTATTCTTCATCAAAATTCATAAGCGGAATTGCCGTTTCTACCCTTTGTAGATCAGGACACTCCCGCTTAAAATGCCCGAGTTTCTGCAATAACATCATTCTGCCTATGGAGATTTCCATCTCTGCCCCTGTCGCCCGAACCCTCTATCAAATGCTCCCCCTTGTCTTCTCCCTCTCCCTCTTCCTCTCTGTCCTACATGCTGCCACCCGCTGCTCCGGTTGCTCACTATTGGTTCCATTCTTTTCTTAACTACATCATCAATCGTAGCTACCATCATTTTTGCCTTCTGTTTTTGTCTTTCATCCTCTCTCTTTGCAAACACTTTCTGTGCCTCTCTTAACAATTCATCTAATGGTGTTTCACTCCTCCCTTCTATCTTCAGTATCTTTCTCTGTGTCTGGCCATGCATTTGTCACAAAATATATTTTCAAAAGACCCTGTGCCACTGGGTCCTCAGGGTTCATTCCAGAATATTTCCGCATTGAGTCTCTTAATCTTTGCAATAAAGCTGGGGGTGTCTCATCTTTCTCCTCTTTAACTTCAAAAGCTTTAGTCAAATTCTGCGACTTCGGAACTGCCTCTCTTTTCCTTTTAGAATCAGGTCTTTCAATTCCATCATTTCTTCCCTCTGCTCCGGGTTTTGATTTTACCACTGTGTGTCTCTGAGGGGAACCTCCGTCTCTCCCTGTCCAGTATCCCCATTCCCAATGGGAAGTTCCCTGTCCCATATTTTAATGGCTGCTCCTGATATAAGTCCCCTTTCTTCCCCAGTAAATAGTACATTCAAAATAGACATTAACTCAACCCACGTATACAGACTGGGCCCCAAGAATTGATCAATTTGATCAGACAGCCCTACCAGATCCTCAACCAGGACCTTCATCTCCTTTTTAAATGTTCTGACCTCCCCACTGGTGAGGGGGGCACTTACAAACACAATCTCTTTGTCCCCTATTGGTACCTCGCGAAGAGGATAAGTCTTTATATTCTTCCCCTTTTTTGTTTTTGTTTTTCCCCCTTAGGCTTTCGTTTAGTTACTCCAGAGGCCTCCTCTACATCTACTTGATCTTCCCTTCCTTTTGTTGCGGATTGAGGGTCGGGAACAACAACATCCCCGCCCACCGCCCCTTCGTTCTCCTCTTGTGGGTCATCCGTTCCCTGTCCCTGTCTGTCTGTCTCTCCACTTCCCCCATTTTCACCTAATCTGATTTTATGGTACGGGGGGCGGGAGTGCAAACAGGCAAAAGGATCCCAGGGACTGGGGGGGAGGGGCAGAGGGGGAATCATTTGTCTTTACTACCATCATTCCCAAACTTCCCTTCCAACAGGACGCATAGTCCGCCTCTTTTTCACTAAAAGTTTGTTTTTTATTCACATGCAAATCTAAGTACTGACATACCCAATCCTCATCCGAATCATACTTTGGCCAGAAGACAGCTGGATGAAGGATTGGTTCTTTGGTCCATACCAAACAACAATATTTAATCATTTTCTTTTTATCTTTTTCCCTTGTACAAGTGTTACTTGTCCATTCCCTCAACATCCTCCCCAACGGACTTTCAGGAGGAAAGTTACCAGGGACTTTTTCTTCCTTTACTCCGTGACAGTTCGACTTACTCTGCCGACCCCCCATTTCTCGGGGCCCTCACCAGTCCCTCAGCGATTAAATATCCCTTTTCCCGGCCACCAAGTTAATACTTAAATGTCAGTTTTCTGACGTTGGTCTGTGCACAGAGTTGGCTGGCCCCCTTTTTTCTATACTTTTTATTGACCTTCTTTCACTGTCTGATTCAGATGTCTCTGTTGTGGGATTCGTACCAGTCTCCCAAGGGAGCGGACAAAACCGGGACAAGAAACCACTCCTCAATTGTGAATGGGAGGCATCTTCCCAGTGTCCAGGGCCAGCCACTTCCCCCGGCGATGGAAGAATATCCCGGACGATCCCCCAATTATATGAAACTAAGCCCACTTACTTCAATAATTTCAGTGCGAGACAAGATCTGAAGCAATCAGTATGTTTATTACACGCTTGCAAGCGTGGTTCCTGAAATCGACTCGCAGAGTTTAGCAAGTACATAGGATTCACTACTCCAAACCCGGTGCCCATTACTAATGTTTCTCTTTTGCCTTATCCGGCCTTGGGCATAACAAAGTACAGGTTTGACTTGGCCTTTTCACCACATCTTGGCTGTAGTCAACTGTTAGGTATGTCCTCCTTCACTGCGATCCATTTACCACACTTGTGACATTTCCTCCCTTTCCCCAACCATATTGAACCTTACTACCTTTTAATTGGGGTTTGTTTTTTTTTATTTTTGCAGAAATGGGAAACAAATGCTTATAACTACTGCTTGTATAAGCATTTCTAGCTTAACCGACATCCTCACAGCACCTTATCTATTTGTCTGTACCATCTACCATTGTCTGCAGACACCTTTCATTCTTGTATGCACATTTTAGCTAATATGAAAACAATTGTATATTTCCTTCACATTCTTGTTGACTCAGCTCTTGGTTGAAACAATTGGACACTGTTGTGAGTTAATTTACCTTGCATAAGTAATGATGACTGCAGAAGTAACACTACTTCACCTGTAACCTACAGTTGGTAGTGTAGTGAACAAAGAAGAACAAAGAATACAGAAAATGTGCAGCCCAGGAACAGGCCCTTTGGACAGCTGAGCCTGAGCCGAACCAAATCAACTACCTAAACATGTCGCCCAATTTCTAGGCATCCGTATCCCTCTGCTTCTCACTTACTCATGCATCGGTCCAGGTGCACCTGAAATGAATCTACCATGCCTGCCTCTACTATCACTGCTGGCAACGCATTCCAGCACCTACCACCCTCTGTGTAAAATACTTTCCATGTCTATCTCCCTTAAACGTTTCACCTCTCTCATTGAATGCGTGACCTCTCATTATTGAATCCCTCATCTTGGGAAAACGCTGATCTCTATCCACCCTGTCTGTACCCTTCATGATATTGTAGACCTCAATCAGGTCCCCTCAATCTCGTTTTTTCTAATGAAAGCAGAAGTAACCTACTCAACCTCTCTTCAGAGCTTGCATCTTCCATACCAGGCAGCATCTGCGTAAACCTTCTCCGCATTCTCTCCTAAACATCCACATAATTTTGATAATTTGGCGACCAGAACTGTACAGAGTATTCTAAACGCAGCCGAAACAAACTCTTGTACAATTTTAGCAGGGCTTGCCTGCTCTTATACTCAATGCCCTATCCGGTGAAGGCAAGCATGCCATATGCCTTCTTGACCACTCTATCCACCTGTGCAGTCAACTGCAGGGTACAAAGGACCTGAACTCCCAGATCTCTCTTCTCATAAAGTTTACCCAAGGCTGTTCCGTTTACTGTATACTTGGCTCTGGAATTAGACTTCCCCAAATCATCAACACACATTTGCTTGAATGGAACACCATTTGCCACTTCTCCGCTCTACTCTTCTGTCTACCTATATTCCACTTCATTCTTTGACAGTCCCCTATGTTTTCTGGCTACTCCACCAATCTTTGTGTCATCTGCAAATGTAGTGGCGAGATACTGGGCTAGCAACCCTTGGAGATTGGAACGTGGCAGTTGTTCATCCCATGCAGCAAGGAACCATGTTTGGATGCTTTTTCCCAGTGAAGTACCACTGTTTCCTGATGTAGATCAATAATTCAAACTTTTTTATTAGAAGTCATGATTTAGAAGTTTACTGACGATACATAGTCGTGTAGTTGACTATGATGAATAATGTCAGGTACAGCAGGGATGTATCCATCAGGTGGAAAGGAAAAATGGCGAATGGAATTGAATCCAGACTAATGAATGGTAGTGCATTTGGGGAGTTGTAACAATAACAATGAGGATTCTGAGTGTTGTACATGAACAAAGAGATCTTGGAGTGGACATTCACAGATCCCTGAAGATTGTTGGACAGGTAGATCAGTTGTTCGAGAGGTTTTTGGATATTTTCTATTGTTGACCACAGACTGTGGATGATATTCGATCTTTAGTAACCGCCAGTTTCGGAAACAACTAAAGGAATGAGCACAAGTCTGGTCCATGCAATAATCTACATTTTAAAAAATTGAAAGTTGAAAGATAGAGGGCTGAAGTATAAATCTTTGCCCATCAAACTACTTCACCACTCAATGAATTTACCATTGATTCCTCTCCAGGTAATGCTGGTATGTGCCTCAGAGGGTAATTTGCAAATGGTGGAGGTTCAGTGCATCTTCAACCTTGTCCTTATAGTCGGTACAGTTTTTGAGCTTTGAAGGTTCTGTCAACAAAGCCTGGATGACTTACTCCAGTGAATTTTCTATGTGGTGCACTCTGCTGCAATTGTGCCTTAGCAGTTAAGGGAATAAAAGTTCAGGTGTTGAACAATATACAGTTAAGTGACTGCATTGTCGTGGAGGATGCCCAGTTCCTTCAGTGGTATTGAAGCTGCACCCACCGCGGCAAATGGAGAGAGTTCTGTTAAACATCTAATTTGTGCGTTGCGGACGATGTAGGGTTTACGGAGACAAGAGTTGAGTTAATAATCAAACAAAGTCGACCCACGGACAGGTGTTTGTCGTCAACGTCTTTATATGGGCGGTCAGGTTCCATTTTTCCGAAATGCTAGCTCCCAGGACGATTACCCGGAGGAATTCAGTTACATTGAAGCCATTGAATGTCAATCGAATATGATTAGATTCTCATTTGTCAGAGTTATCTTCGCTGCATTTGGTCCTTCTGTGGGTCAATCCGATTCTAATCGCTTTCTGATTTCAAGTTCCAATTCCCGTCTGCGCCTGAAATTTCAACCCGTTTCCTCACCGAAATTTCTCCACCTGTCTTAATAATATATAAGGACGCTGTAAGGAAAGCGCAGACTTACTAACATGTTGCTAACTCTGTATACAGTAGAACTTCGTGGAATGATTGGTGAGGCTGGGATTATTCTCCTTGAAACAAAGGAGGAGGAGGGGAACTTTATAATCACATAATAACATTTATAAACGTTCAATATTCGTGGGATCTTGACAGGGTAGATACGGGCAGGTGGCTTGCCCTATGCTCTGAGGAGAGCACCAGAGGACATAATCTCAGAATTCGATATTGCCCATTTAATTCAGAAATGAGGAGTAATTTCTTTGCTCAGGGGCCAAACAATCTGTGGCATTTTCCAGTACCCGCTGTTGAGACTGTGTGGTTGGGTATTTTCAAACTATGCCAGATAGTTAATCAGAAAGATGATGAAACTTTGTCGATCTAAGTGAGCTGAAAGGAATTCAAGATTATCAGATTGACTATGTTAAAAATCACACAACACCAGGTTATCGTCCAACAGGTTTAATTGGAAGCACACTAGCTTTCGGAGCATCGCTCCTTCATCAGGTAATAGTCAGGTGACTATCAGGTGTTGTGTAATTTTTAACTTTGAACACCCCAGTCCAACACCGGCATCTCCAAAACAGATCAACCATGAGTTTGTTGAATAGTTGAGCAGACTCCTTGGGCTGAATAGCATACTTCCATTTGGTTTAACATTTCGTCTAACGCCTTATTTTATTCATGAGTTCAGAATTATGAGGGGATGTGATGAAGTGACAGAAAAGGTTTATTAAACAGATCAGACAGATCAGGAACAAGGCTCATAAACTCAGGAAGAAGAAATATGCTGTGACCTGGGGGCAACAACTGACACTGGGCACAGCACTGGTGGCTGTGTACAGAAGCTGCGATTGCTGAAGGAAGTTGCTAGATCTTATACAGTTGGAAAGTCAGTGATCACGCTGGATGATGGATTGTTGTATGATTCACACACAGCAGAAATTTGTGAAAGGAAGAATTTTTTTCCATTAGAGAAATTTTCTGCGGTTCCAATTCCGAGTGACTGTTTTAAATAATGATAGATATTTGTGAGAAGTGTTAGGTTAAAATACTCATGAACAACCCCAATGGATAAACTTGTGCTCCCAATCTCTTGTTATTTTTTTCTCTTTCTTTCGATGTAAATTCATAGAAAGACAAGATGGAATGTAGGGCGGAAAGAAAAATGTGTTCCTTCTCATTCCACCAATTTCATCTACAATTGAATAGAATGACTGCTCTCACTCTTCATTTCGACTTTAATGTGGTGTCGATTATTTGTGAGTCTCACGTGCAGTGAAGGGCAAGAACAAGATTCTCTATCCAGTGTATACCAGAGTGTGAGGTGCAAAGAAAAACTGCCAGAGCGGTGTGTAAAATTAACAACCAGAGTGTGACTCGAACCAGTGAATGTGGAGCACAGCGATATAATAACTCACCACCATCATTTCTCGGTCTCCTCAGCACATTTTGTAGAGGGATGACATGTGACCTCATCAGGTTACATGTGGTGAACGTCATGGATGAGAAAGTTCCAGAGCGGAATCGAATCCACACCATTGTGTTTCTGCTTTCACTTGAATTATAATTAGAGGAAATTCCAATAAATAGCCATGCTGGTCAGAATGAATAGCTGTCAGTGATACATTCTGAGTCATAACTGAGTCAGAATGAAAAAGGACAACATTTACCGTCATATTTACACCTACATTTGACACATAATTTCTTCAGTCACTTTCTCTCTCACGTGAAGAAGCCATGGTGAGGGAAATAAAGGCGATGTTGTCGCTCTATGGCATTTCTCATATGGCTAAACCTGAATTGGATTAAATCGCAAGAAATGCTGATTTGTTCGTTTCATTTTAATTTTGCTGAAACCTCACAATGTTCATTGTAATAATCAGAAGTGAATTAGATGTATCTCATTTGAACGATTAATGTTGTATTCAAATTTGATCTGACTTTATTTCAGCTTAAGGAAAATACTGCTTAGAAAAACAGAGGGTTAAAGTGCAAAATAAAACCCACCAGTTTCGTTGCTCGTTGTTTTGGCAGATTTCACTGAGTATTAAATGGACCAAACATCATGGTGTTTGTTCTCACATCTTTAACGCATGTGATGAAAGCAGGAAGTCGATCTCCAAGCAATTGGTAACTTCCCATTCATTATGTAATATATTCTTCTTCACAATAAATAAAAATCCACTCAGTTCCATTTACAATGCTTTAGGTGAAATATTATGCCAAATCTTTCAAAATGCAGAGTTTTGGACCCGAATCTTATTCAGCTGCACATATTAAAGCAATATCTTTACATTTAAAGTCAACCAACTTAGACATTGTTTCCCCGCAACTTCCGACCGACTACACGCCAGCCCTACACCTTTACCTAGCCACACGCTGTCTCTCTCCTTGTGAAATTTATTCCTTGTATGTCACCAAATGTCCAAATATTTTGAAAAAACAGATTCTCGGAGTGACAGCGATTCTGTTCTCATCATTGCTTTGTCCTTCAAAGGGTTGATCAAAGGTATTGAATGCCTGACATCTAGATGTTTACTTACTTGAAAGAGGGAATTTTCCACCTATTTACTCTGTCCAAACATTTCATAACCTGAAAACCCCCCATTAAGTCTTCCTTGGTTCAGGGATAACTGTTCTCAATTTTCAAAGAAGACAAGTGAATAAAACCTCATCCTCAGTACACCCCCATCAGCATCTTATCTAATGGCTTTACACCTCAGTAAACACCGTCATTAACAATTCATAGAATCACAAAATTCTACAGTGCAGAAAGAGCATTTCAGTCAATTTAGCCGGTGTTGACTCTCTGAAGAGCATCTCAACCAAACCTAGCTCCCCTCCCTATTTCCTTATATTTCACCTGAAGAAGGGGAATCCCTCCCCCTTATGATTTCAAATAAACCTGTTGGAGTATAACCTGACGTCCTGTGACTGCTGACCTTATCCCCGCGTTACCCATGGCTAATTCACCTAACTTACTTAATTCACTCCCTGGACACGAGAGGGCAATTTAACTTTGCCAATCAACCTAACCCTCCCTCTGAACAGCAGTGCGAATTACTGAGATGTTCCATCATACTGAGCAAATGCTGGATCATTTTTTAATGGTTTTATACCCTGGTAATAGCCTCATCAAAATAAATGAACCCAAATTCACTGGATCGAAACGCCACTCTGTCCTTTACAATTTAATTCGTGATGCGGGAAATGTTTCTGCACTCATACTTGAATGCGTTTATGTTGTTTCTTCCTTAGCTTCCTGCTTCTTGTAAACACTTCAATCCGGAACAAGTCTGTCAAATGCTTTTCATTCCAAAACAGTCACAAGGTGATGTTTGCAGAAGTCACGTGATTGCCCGTTCACTGACACTCTGCCTCCCTGAGAGCTGCAGTCCTTCCCCACCTTTATTCAGGCAGCACTGTCCTTCGTGTGATATGCCCCATCGAGAATGGAAGGACAGGTATCAATACCCGCACTTGGGAATGGAGCGACAGTTTTAAAACGTTTACATTGTCCCCAGCGGAGAATTGAGCCCTGTGAAAGGCGGGGACACTAACCATTATACTACCGAGGGCAAGAGTGTCAAAGGAGGCCCATCAACTAAATGTGGCCACACTTGTCAAAAACAACTGCCTAATGAACTGAATCCCATTTCAGAATGCTTACCCCACAGCCTTATATGTCTTGGCATCAAAAGTTCACATCTGAATATTTATTCAGGTTATGAAGCTTTCTGCCGCTCTGAAAAATGCAGACAGTGTATTCCAAATTCCAACCACCCACTAGCTGATAAAGCTTTTTCGCACATCTTCTCAAACGTTTCTGTCTTTCTCCTTAAGTCTCTGGCCCCTGCTGATCGATCCCTCCATCAATGGGAAACTCGTTTATTCAACCCTGTCCGTGCTCTAACTCAATCATGTCGTGTACACATCTCCTTTGCACTGCAACAAACACTCCACTCTGTCCTGTCTTTCTTCACAACTGAAACTCTTCAACCCAAACAGTATCCCGGTAAATATCTCCTGCAATTTTCTCAGTGTGATCACATCCCTGCTATAATGTGACTTGCAAAACTGCACACAACACTCTTGCTTGAGCCTAATGAGCATTTGTTTTAAAATTTCTGGATTAGTATGAGGGCGATTCTAGCTAAGCAGCATTTATTACCCATTCCTAATTGCCCAGAGGGCAGTTGAGACCTAACTATATTGCTGTGGGTCTGAAGTCACATGCAGCCCAGGCCATGTAAGGATAGCAAATTCCATCCCGCAATTACATAAGTGAAACAGATTTTTTTTTCAACAATTGTCAATGGATCTATAGTAGTCATTAGATTCTTCCTTGCAGATAATTTTTTAATCCAAATTTGACAATTATGGCATGATGGGATTCAAGCCCGAGTACCCAGACTATTACCTCGGTCTCTGGATTATCAGTCCTATGAAATTATCACAAGACCAACGTAGAAAGCCATAAAAGCTGATCTTTAACAATAAAATGTCTTTTCACCAAAACTGCCCTGGTATTTTCCATGAGCCTGACGCTACAATTGTCTCTGGTCAGTAAAAGCTGCTACATGGGGATTGATTTCACAACCGCGGTATTCAAATGGATCGATTTGTTTGAAGGTCCTGATGGTGGTATTGGGGCACGTTCACCCAACAACAGTCACCACAGCAGCAGCACAGACAGAACAGTATGATTGTGAAACAAAATGATAGATTGAGCATTGCCCCAGAGAAATGGGAGGAGGGACGGAAAGGAGGTTTAATGATCGTGGGAAGGAGAGAAATCTCCGACAACGGGTATGTTTGAATCCTGATATATGAAACGCAGAGATGTAAGAGAGCGGAATTTGAAGGTAAAACAATTAATATCTTAGCATGTGTCACAAAAAGGACAACGGAGAGAACATTTAGTGCCGTGACTTGGTTTCAAATCGAGGTTGCTGTGGTCACAATACAAAATACCGACAACCACGATCACAGTTACCACAGAACAGGATGCTTGCAAGCAGCAATAAGTATACTAGCAGAGGAAATGTTCGGAAAAACAGCAAATGTACAGTATCAGTACTCAGCGAACAGTGACAGACATGTGGGAACTGAGAATGAGCTGAATCTTTCAGTTCGATGTCCTCAGAGGCTGTGGAGATCCCTTGAATGAGAAAGTTGAAAACTGAGATTGATCGATTTCGACAAAACATCAAAGACTCGGGAGACAGTACAGGATATTGTTTAAATGTTTTTCTTCAATAGCATTTTAGCTTAACATCGGCACAGCCGCCCAGATCCAACTGGAAATGGGGATGGGAATGAGTAGAAAGTGAGGTCTGCAGATGCTGGAGATCAGAGATGGAATTCCTGAAGAAGGGCTAATGCCCGAAACGTCGATTCTCCTGTTCCCCAGATGCTGCCTGACCTGCTGCGCTTTTCCAGCAACACATTTCCATCTCATGGGAATGAGTACGCAGAGTTACTCTCTGGCTCCAGTGATGCAATAGGTGAGCGCCTTGTCCTTCTGTGATGGTACAGAGACGCAAGAAATTCCTCGGTTGAGTGTGCTCCTGCTCAAGGGAATGGTTGTCCCCGTTTATACTACCATAGCGATTTCCGGTGCATCTTTCTAAGACAGCTGAGTGGCACAAGTGGAGCGTGATGAGCCCTTAACTTTGCAGTGCTGGGTTTAAAAGATGATTTTTCTATTTGGATCTGTGTTTCCGACACTGGCAGTGGCAGCTGCATTTGCTCGCATCTGCTCAGTATCAGTTTCTTCCACACAGTCAAGGCTTCAACCTGGAGAAGGTGGTGTTGGGGTGATATTTTAAACTAGTCATCCTTAGCGACTGGAACACGGAAAAGGTGATGCTTACGTTCGACGAATAAAACCTGAAATGCAAGCCTGACCTCAGGAACAGAGATCATGATTTTAATTTCCTGCAATCTCATTCATTCATGTCCCTTATGCAGGGGATTCAACCATCTTCACCCAGTCCGGCCTACGAGAGACTCCAGGACCAGAAAAAAAATGAGCTGACCCTTAATTCAGGAATCCCCATCATGTGGGGAAGCAGGCTTGTCGGCCCTTCCAGTTCACAAGGTACATCGGAAGCGCATCCCACCAGACCCCAGGGTATTCCCTGCCCCATAAGCCTGCATTTCCCATTGTTGATCCCTGTAACAGGCACACCTTTGGTCAGAGGGAGAAATAAAAATGCAAACACACAGAGAATGTGCAGACTGCCCACAGACAGACACCCGAGGCTGGGATCGCACCCAGGTCTGTGGTGTAGCCAGAAAGCAACGAACGAGGGGCGAAAAATAAATGTTGTTCTGACCAGTGATACTCACACCCTGTGGGTGAATAAGGAAGAATGAAAACACATTAACAACATGGAAAACGGGATTTGAACCTGTGTGGACACAATGTGAAAGGATCGTTCACCCTGTGTAGAAAAATGGCCACTGATACCGCAGAGAAAGCAGGGCAATGTGGGAACTGCTGGAAGGGATTCAATTAACCACAGAAATGGAAACTCATTTAATCAGTAACACTGGGGAGAGGCCGTTCACCAGTCCCGTGTGTGGGAAGGGATGACTGAGCAAAACAACCTCCGAGACTCCAGCAGGATTACATTTCTCATCAGGTGTTCGATTATGCTGTCAGTGCTGCTGTTAATCCCAACCAGATATTTGCTCCATAGCGTCAATCATAGAGTCATACAGCATGAAGGCATACAAGCCCGTCAGTGCAACCAATCCATGCTGAACATACTGCCAAACTAATCTACTCCCATCTGCCTCCTCCTGTACCCGTTGGGTGGTTATAATGCCCTTGTAGTTTTATTACTGTGTTGTTAATCCAAAAAACCAGGTAATATTTTGAGGACAAAGATTTAAGATCCTGGCATGACAGATGGTGGAGTTTGAATTCAATAAGCACCTGGAATTGAAGAATCTCGTGATGACCTAAATCAGTTGTATGGAAAATCCCATCTGATTCACTCATGCCAGTTCGGGAAGCAAATTGTCATATTCAGCTGCTCTTTCCCACAGGAGACTCCAGATGTATAATACCGCGGTTGACTCTTAAATGTCCTCTGGAAAATAACTGATTTACTAGGCATGAATAAATTTATTTTAAAAATCCCACTTTCCCATTCATATTTGGAATCAATTGTCCATTAAATGTTGCAAACACACCCTCATCCATCACTTCCTCAGCAAGTTAATTGCACACGTAAAACACCTTCCTTAAAAAAAGCCTCACATGACTTTTTTAAAAAAAAAACTCTGTCTTTTCATCTTAAACATATGCCCTCTCACCTTGAAATCCCCATCCTGAGAAAAGGCAGCTATCGTTAACTCTAACTTGTCTCTCAATAATTCATAAACTTCTGTCAGGTTGTTGTGGCTGTTCGCCGAGCTGGAAATTTTTGTTGCAAACGTTTCGTCCCCTGTCTAGGTGACATCCTCAGTGCTTGAGAGCCTCTTGTGAAGCGCTTCTGTGGTGTTCCCTCCGGCATTTATAGTGGCCTGTCCCTGCCACTTCCGGTTGTCAGTTTCAGCTGTCCGCTGTAGTGGCCGGTATATTGGGTCCAGGTCGATGTGTTTGTTGATGGAGTTTGTGGATGAGTGCCATGCTTCTAGGAATTCCCTGGCTGTTCTTTGTTTGGCTTGCCCTATAATGGTAGTGTTGTCCCAGTCGAATTCATGTTGCTAATCGTCTGCGTGTGTGGCTACTAAGGATAGCTGGTCATGTCGTTTCGTGGCTAGTTGATTTTCATGGATGCGGATCGTTAGCTGTCTTCCTGGTTGTCCTATATAGTGTTTTGTGCAGTCCTTGCATGGGATTTTGTACACTATATTAGTTTATGCTCATGCTGGGTATCGGGTCCTTCGTTCTGGTGAGTTGTTGTCTGAGAATGGCTGTTGGTTTGTGTGCTGTTATAAGTCCTAGGGGTCGAAGTAGTCTGGCTGTCAGTTCTGAAATGCTCCTGATGTATGGTAGTGTGGCTAGTCCTTTGGGTTGCGGCATGTCCTCGTTCCGTTGTCTTTCTCTTAGGCATCTGTTGATGAAATTGCGCGGTTATCCGTTTTTGGCGAATACCTTGTACATGTGTTCCTCTTCCTCTTTTTGCAGTTCTGTGTGCTGCATTGTGCCGGACTGACAACCGGAAGCGGTAGGGACAGGCCACTATAAATGCCGGAGGAAACACCACAGAAGCGCTTCACAGGGGGCTCCCAAGCAATGAGGATGTCACCTAGACAGGGGACGAAACATTTGCAACAAAAATTTCCAGCTCGGCGAACAGAATCACAACAACGAGCACCCGAGCTACAAATCTTCTTCCAAATTCTGTCAGGTCGCCGTTCAAACCCCTAACCTAGAGTGAAAACAGTCTCAACTTCGGGACAGTGAGAACTGCAGATGAGAGATCAGAATCCAGAGTGTTGTGCTGGGATGCACAACAGGTCATGCAGCATTTGAGGAGCGGGAGAATCGACATTTCGGAGAAGAGCCTGATGAAGAACACTTGCGCAAAAAAATTATTCTCCTGCTCCTGGGATGTTGCCTTACCTGTTGTGGTTTTCCAGCACCCCGATCTCGAAGCTGAAAATAGTCTCAGCCTGTCCAGCCTTTCATTATAACTCAAACCTTCCACACACAGCAACATGCGTGCATACTTTTTTGAACCTGCTCCAGCTGAATAATATCATTCCTACAACTGGGCGAACGGAATTGGACATAATACTGCAGAAGAGGCCTCATCAATGTCCTGCAAAGCTTCAACATAACGTCCCGACTCCTATACACGAAGGACTGAACAATGAAGGGAAGTATGTTAAATGCCTTTGAACCACCTTATCTGTAGGTGATGAAAACTACAAGGAATTATGCACCTGCACCCCGAGCTTCCGTGTTCTCCAACACTACGCAACTTGTTGTTGTACCAAAATGCAATACCTTCCATTTATCCAGTTTGAACTCCATGTTACATTTTTCAGTCCAACGACTCATTGGATTAAGATCCTTTTGAAATTTAGATAATCTTCCTCATTGTCTACAATTCTGGCGTCGCCTGCAAACCGACAAAGCATGCCTGCAGTGAGTTCCACTGTTTTCTCATATAGATCAATGATTCATATTTACTTGTAGTGGCCGTGAGTTAGCAGTGTGCAGATCATACAACAGTTAGTCATGTAATTACCCATGAGGAAGAAAGCAGCAGACTGCAGGGAGATATTAAACAATTGGAAATAAAAATGGTGAAAGCAATTCATTCCAGGCAAGTTGGTGACAGTGAAGCAAGTTCAAACTTCAAACCAGCCGCCCACGCTCCAGTTGTGGCACTCAGCTGTCTCAGCAAGCTGCACTGTAGATTGCTATAAACGGGAAAAAATTTCCCTTCTGCCCTGCCTTTGACCAGGAGCACTCCCAACCTCGGAATTACTTGCGCCTCGAAACCGTCATAGAAATGCCCTGCATTCACCGGTTGTGTCACTGGAGTTTTCGAGTATCTCTGCGACCTCATTCCCATCCCAACTTCCAGTTGGATCTTCGCGACTGCGCCACTCAATTCCTCAGGTTCTGGGGATGGGACTTGGGACTATGTGGCAGCAGTGGTTACTGCCGTGTGTGTGTGTCGGGGGGAACCTGGTAAATTAGCCGATGTTAAACTGCATTACTATTGAAGCATACATTTCAACAACACCTGCACTGTCCCCGGAGTTTTTGATGTTTTCGAGAAATCTATTAATCTCAGCCTTCAGCATATAAATAATGGAATCACCACAGCCACTGGGGGAACCGATTTTTAACGGTCAGCCCATTCTGAGTTTTCACATTTCTGCCACTGTTCGCTCATCACTGATATTGTGCATTTGGTGCGCTGCCTAACATTTCCTATGATACTGTACTTATTGCATCCTGCGCGCGTGCGTGTCTGTGGGACGCCGTGATCGTATAGTGGTTAGTACTCTGCGTTGTGGCCGCAGCAACCTCGGTTCGAATCCGAGTCATGGCAATAATCGCTCTAACTGTCCCAGTTTTTGTGAAACACAAAGAAATCAGTTGCTTTAACGTGGTAATTTTCTCCAAGGTGATTATCTTTTCCCTTCAAATTCCGCTCGCTCACATCTCTGTGTTTCATATGTCAGAATTCAAATCCACCCGTTCTCAGAGATTTCTCTCCCTCCTTCGATCACTAACTGAACGTTCCGTCCCACACCCCCATTTCATTAATTTAGCGATGCTAGTGTTGGACTATGGTGTACTAAGTTAAAAATCACACAACACTGCCTTGTATGTTAAATATGTTAAGTATGGAAGTATGTTAAATGCCTTTGAACCATCTTGTCTGTAGGTGATGCAAACTACAAGGAATTATGCACCTGCACCCCTAGCTTCTGTGTTCTCCAACACTACGCAAAGCCCTACTCTTGTTGTTATACCAAAATGCAATACCTTCCATTTATCCAGATTGAACTCCATGTTACATTTTTCAGTCCAACGACTCATTGGATTAAGATCCTTTTGAAATTTAGATAATCTTCATCACTGTCTACAATTCTGGCGTCGCCTGCAAACCGACAAAGCATGCCTGCAGTGAGTTCCACTGTTTTCTCATATAGATCAATGATTCATATTTACTTGTAGTGGCCGTGAGTTAGCAGTGTGCAGATCATACAACAGTTAGTCATGTAATTACCCATGAGGAAGAAAGCAGCAGACTGCAGGGAGATATTAAACAATTGGAAAGAAAAATAGTGAAAGCAATTCATTCCAGGCAAGTTGGTGACAGTGAAGCAAGTTCAAACTTCAAACCAGCCGCCCACGCTCCAGTTGTGGCACTCAGCTGTCTCAGCAAGCTGCACTGTAGATTGCTATAAACGGGAAAAAATTACCCTTCTGCCCCGCCTTTGACCAGGAGCACTCCCAACCTCGGAATTACTTGCGCCTCGAAACCGTCATAGAAATACCCTGCATTCACCGGTTGTGTCACTGGAGTTTTCGAGTATCTCTGCGACCTCATTCCCATCCCGACTTCCAGTTGGATCTTCGCGACTGCGTCACTCAGTTCCTCTGATTCTGGGGCTGGGAATTGGGACTATGTGGCAGCAGTGGTTACTGCCGTGTGTGTGTGTCAGGGGGAACCTGGTAAAGTAGCCGATGTTAAACTGCATTACTATTGAAGCATACATTTCAACAACACCTGCATTGTCCCCGGAGGTTTTGATGTTTTCGAGAAATCTATTAATCTCAGCCTAAAGCATATAAATAATGGAATCACCACAGCCACTGGGGGAACCGATATTAAACGGTCAGCCCATTCTGAGTTCCCACGTATCTGCCACTGTTCGCTCATCACTGATATTGTTCATTTGGTGCGCTGCCTAACATTTCCTATGATACAGTACTTATTGCCCACTGTCAGAGTGCGCGTCTGTGGAGTGCCATGATCGTGTAGTGGTTAGTACTCTGCGTTGTGGTCGCAGCAACCTCGGTTCGAATCCGAGTCCTGGCACTAATTGCTCTAACTGCCCCAGTTTTTGTGAAACACGAAGGAATCAGTTGCTTCAACATGGTAATTTTCTCCAAAGGTGATTATCTTTTCCCTTCAAATTCTGCTCGCTCACATCTCTGTGTTTCATATTTCCGAATTCAAATCCACCCGTTCTCAGATATTTCTCTCCCTCCTTCGATCACTAACCGAACTTTCCGTCCCACACCCCCATTTCATTAATTTAGAGATGCCAGTGTTCGACTATGGTGTACAAAGTTAAAAATCACACAACACCAGGTTAGAGTCTAACAGGTTTAACTGGGCACTAGTTTTGGGAGCGCTGCTCTTTCATCGTGTAGTTGTGGAGTCATTTGCTATTTCATTAAGGCACTGCAGAATCTTACACAGACTCTCACATTGATACTCTTCACTCTGTGCTGCTGCGGTCACTGTTGCTGGGTGAACGTGCCCCAACCCCACCATAGGGACCTGCAGACCAGTTGCTTCATTTGCTTACCGCTGTTGTGAGGCCAATCCTCAGGTAGCAGCTTTTACTGATATGGACTTGCGATTATTGGGAGTCAAGCTCAGGAAAATGACACAGGACAATATCGAGGAAAAGCGACTTCATTGAGAAAGATTAGTTTCACGGGATTTCTGCAATGGCTGAGCACTATTACCACTGGACTGTTAATTCAGACAATAAGCAAACGAACCAGGGACCCGGGTTTGACTCCAACCATGCCAGGTGTTAGAATTGAGATTCAATAAATATCTGGAATTACGAATCTAATAACACCTACAAATCCATGGTCAATTGTTGAAAAAACAAAACCATCGGGTTCACTGACGTCCTTTGAGGAAGGAACCTGCCATTCTTACCTGGTCGGGGCTCAATGTGACTCCAGACTCACTGCAATACGGTTGAGTGTCAACTGCCCACTGTGCAATTAGGGATCACAATCAATACTGCCGAGCCAGCGCTGCCCTCATACTGTAACAGAATAGAAAAAAAAAGTTAATTCGGCTCTAGCTAGATTACTATGTGCAGTTCTGCAATTCACAGTATAGCAATGATGTGATCGCACTGGGAACGTTGCAGGAGAGATTCAATGGGATATTGTCTGGGCTGAAGAGTTTCAGTTATGAGGAGAGATTGGACAGACTGGGGTTGTTTGTCGCTGACCAGAGGAGATTGGAGAAGATATGACTGAGATGTACAAAATAATGAGGGATATGGATAAGATAGACTGAAAAAAGCGTTTGTTATTGATGGGGGATCGAACACTGGGGCCAAGAGATTTCGGGAAAAGGCAGAAAGTTTTGAGTAGATGTGCGGAAAGGGTCAGAGAGGTGGAAACCCTTCCAACCTGAAAAAAATTGAGATGTTAATTTGTGATGCCAAAACATATAAACAATGAAAAACTTGATTCAGGTCGTTAAGCCGTTGTGTTGGACAAGTGCAGCCACAACAGGCTGAAGGGCTTCCTTCGATGTTTTTGTCCTCCACAGTATCGTGGTTAGTGTCCCCTCTTGTCACAGGGCTCAATTCTCCGCTGGGGGCATCGTGAAAGTTTTAAACCTGCAGCCCTATTCCCCAGTGAAGGTTATTAATGCCTGGCCTTCCATTCTCGATTGGATATGTCACGGGAAAGACAGTGCTGTCTTAATCAGCTGGGGAAGGACTGCAGCCCCTGGGGCAGAGAGCGTCAGTGAAAGTGCAAGCACGTAATTCTGCAAACTGCACATTGTGTTTGTGTTGCAATGAAAACCATTATATAGAGTTGTTCCTGACTGATGTGTTTACTTAAAGCAGGAATCTGAGTAAGAAAAAAGAGTAAACTCACTCAGATCCGAGTGCAGAAACATTTCCGGCAGCACTAATGAGGATGTACAGCGTAGAACCGCGTTTGAATGCATTGAATTCGGGTTGACGGGGGCAGCTTGCTTTCACTAGGCGGAATTACCAGTGTGTAAAGCCATTACACATGACACAGATAGTGTTCAATGTGATGGTACATTTCCTCAGGGGTCGCACTGCTGTTAGGTCTATAGTTTAGATGGATTGGCAATGCTGAATTGCGCTGATGTGTCCAGGGAGTGAATTCAGTAAGTTAAGTGAATTAGCCATGGGTAACGCAGTGATAAGGTCAGCAGTCGCACGATGCCAGGTTTTATTGCAGCAGGTTTATTTAAAATCACAAGCCAGAGGCCTGCAGTGATAGAGAGGGGAGCTAGGTCTGGTTGAGATGCTGTTCAGAGTGTCCCTACAGACTCGATTGGCTGAATTGTACTTTCTGCCTTGCAGAGAATCTGTGATTCTATCAGAGAGGACACTGCCAGCTTTTACTGGGGAGCTAAGGCATTAGAGATTATGCTGACGGCGTTTAGTGGGGATGGCATTTTAGTTATTTGTGTTTTGGAAAACTTGAAACTGAACCAAGGAAAACCGAATGCAAGTTTTGCAGAGTATGTGAGGTTTGGAGAGAGTAAATAGGTGGTAAATTCACTATTTCAAGTTCGTATATTTCTGAACGTCAGGCTTTCAAAACCATCGATGTAGGACAAAGAAATGATGGGAGCAGAATTTCTGTCACTCAGAGAATCCGTTTCCAAAATATTTGGAAAGGCACATTTAGAGACACACAAGCAGTGAGTTTTTCCAGGACAGCGACAACCTGTGGCTGGGTAAAAGTGTAAAAGTGGGATGTGGGGGTGGAAGGTGCGAGGAAACAATGTCTAATTTGGACGACTTCAGATATAAAGAAATATCGCAAACATATGCAGCTGAGTAAGATTCAGCAAAAAAAAACCTCAGAGTTTTGAAAGATTTCTATTAATATTTCACATGAAGCATTACAAATGGAACTAAGCAGATTTTGTATATTGTCAAGGAAAGAAATTCCATAATGAATAGGAAGTGACCCGTCTCTTAGAGATCGATTTCGTGCTTTAATCCCATGGTTTAAAGGTGGGACGACAATCGCCATGATGTTGGGTTCATTTGATACCCACTGAAATCTGCAAACGTAACTGAGCATCAAAACTGGCATCTTGTTTTGTAATTTAACCTTCTGTTTTCTCATCAGTATTTTCTTTAAGCTGGAATGAATTCGGAGCAAAATTCAATACAACATTAAACATTTCAATCATGTAAATGCAATTCACTTCCGATCAATGCAATGAACAAAGTGAAGTTGCAGCAAAATTAATAAAATGAAACGAACAACACCGCATTTCCGGGAATTTTATCCACTTCAGGTTCATCCATTTGAGAAAGTCCATCGATCTAAAACATCACCTTCACTTCTCTCTCCGTATATACTTCTTCACGTGAGAGAGAAACTGTCTGAAGAAATTATGCGTCAAGACTAAGTGTATGAATGTGACGGGAATTACATGTTTGCTGGTTCATTCTGAGACAGTACCGACTCGGAATAAATCAAGGACAGGGTATTCCTTCCGAGGACGAGGTCAATTCCTTGGATTTTGCTGATACTATTATTCCGCTGAAAGAAGAAATATAATGGTGTGAATTCGATTCTGCTCAGGGAATTTCTTCTCCCCGAGGTGCACCATATGTAATCTTGATGTGGTTATATGTGAGCCCCTTTTCCATGGACTTAAGTGGCCCAGAGTTTAACGCGACAGGTTGCTCTTTCATTGTGCATGTGTGGATTTGAATCCTACTCTGGCTGTTACTTCTATCAAACGCAGCTGTGGTTTCCCTTTGTACCTCGCATCTTTAGGATACACTGGATGGAGAATCTTGCTCTTGTCCTTCATTGCATTGGAGATTTGTGATAAATTGATACCTCATCAAAGTCGAAATAAAGCAATTTGATTCTGTTGTAAGTTAAATTGGGATAATGAAAAGGAGTGCAAATGTTTCTTTCCTCCTTTCATTCCATCTTGACTTTCTATGAATTTACTTCGAATGAAAGTCAAACAAATAAGGAGAGATTGGATGCAATAGTTTATCCAGTGGGATTGTGAATTTTAATGTAACATTCCACACAACTTTCTGATCAGTATTTCAAACAGTCAATTGGAATTGGAACCACAGAAAAATTTTCCAATGAAACGAATCTTTCATTCTTTCACAACCTTTTGCTGTGTGAATCATACCGCGATCCATCATCCAGCGTGATCACCAAGTTGGCAACAATATTAGATCCACCAATTTTCTTTAGCAAACACAACTTCTGCACATACCCATCTACGGTGTGCCCAGTGGCATTTGTTGTCTCCAGGCCACAGCACATTTCTTGTTCATGAGCTTATGAGCCTAGTTCCTGATCTGTCTGATCAGTTTGGAAACACTTTCTATCACTTCATCCCATCCCCTTAGAATTCTAAATTTATCAATAAAGTAAGGAGTAGGACCACATGATGTAAGATTGGAAGTAGGCCATTCAGCCCATCGAGTCAACTCCACCATTCAATGAACTCATGGCTGATCTGATAATCCTCAACTCCATTCTCCTGCATTACCTCGACAAAGCTTCATCGTCTTTCTCGTTAAATATCTGTCTGGCACAGTTTGAAAATACACAGCAACTCAGCCTCAACAACAGTTTTGGTAAGGAGTTCCACGGATTCACTGGCCCCTGAGCAAAGAAATTACTCCCCGTTTCTGAATTAAATTGGCAATACCTAATTCTGAGTTTATGTCCTCTGGTGCTCCCCTCATACCAGAGTAAACCACCTGCCAGTAACTACCCTGTCAAGTTCCCATGAATATTGAACGTGTATAAATGTTATTACGTGATTATAGAGCTGCACTCAGCGTCCTTTGTTTCAAGGAGAATAATCCCAGCCTAACCAATCATCCCACGAAGCTCCATTTTCTCCTCTGTTGACAACATGTTCATTAATCTCTGCTGTCCCCTGCAGCGTCCTTACATATTATTACGGCACGTGGAGACATTTATGCAAAGAAACCATTGAAACTTCAAGCACAGACGGGAATTGAAACTTGAAATCAGACAGCGACTGGAATCAGATTGGTCCACACAAGGACGAAATAGAATAATGATAACTCTGACAAATGAGGATCTAATCATATCCCACTCCACTGACATTCAATGGCTTTACTGTAACCAAATTATCCAGTGTAATAGTCCACAGAGCTAGTATTTAGAAAAATAAACAGATAGAAACTGGCTATATAAACAATTGGACAACAAAAACATGTCCTTTGGTAGACATTTTTTGATTATAAACTCAGCTTGTGTCTCCGTGAATCTTAAATCGTTTGCAAGGCACAAATGAGACGTGGAACATAACTCTCTGCATTTGCCTCGATAGGTGTAACTTCAGTAACACTTAAGGAACTGGACACGGTCCACGACAATGCAGTCACTTGATTGTACCCTCGTCAATACCTGCAATATTCATTCTCTTCACCACTTAGGCACAATTGCAACAGAGTGCACCAACTACAGGATGCACTGGGGTAAGTCATCTGGGCATATTTGACAGAACCTTCAAAGCTCAATAGCTGTACTGACCAAAAGGACAAGATTGGAGGTTGCAACGAAACACCAGCATTTTCAAGTTCCCCTCCAAGGCCCATAGCACTCTGACCTGGAAAGGAATCAGTGATAAACTCATTGGTGAAACAGTATTGATGGGCAAAGTTGCATACTTCAGCCTTCCATGTTTTATCTTACAATTTAAAAAAAAATTGTTTATGTGGTGACTTGACTTGTGCTCAGTCCTTTAGCTGTTCCCTAAACTGGTAGTTGCTAAAGTGGTCAACAATAGAAAATATCCGAAAACGCTCCCAATCAACTGATTCCCCTCAAGATTAGAGTGGTGTTGGAGAAGCACAGCAGGTCCGGCAGCATCTGATGAGCACGAATAATGAACATTTCAGGCAAAAGCCCTTCATCAGGAATGGGACTGGGAGCATATTGGTTGGAGAGATAAATGGGAGTGGGGCGGGGCTGGGGAGAAGGTAGCTGCGAGTGCAGTAAGTGGTTAGAGGTGGAGGGTGAACATGATATTTCAGGGAAGAAGGTGTAGTGAAAAAGTGGGAATGAAGATGCACAGGTGGGACAGGTCAGGAGGACGGTGATGAGCTGGAGGTTGGGAATTGGGGTAAGGTCGGGGGAGGGGAAATGAGGAAACTGGTGAAGTCCCAATTGATGCCCTGGGTTTGAAGGGTCCCGAGGCGGAAGATGAGGAGGCCCAATGGAGGAGGCCCAAGATCTGCATGTGCTCGGGAGAGTGGGAGGGGGAGTTGAAATGTTTGGCCATGAGGGCACTGGGATTAATTCTTGTGGGTGTCCTGGCGATATTCTCTGAAGTGCTCTATGAGAAGACATCCGGTCTCCCCAATTTAGAGTAGACCGCATCGGGAGCAACGGACACAAGAAATGACATGTGTGGAAGTGCAGGTGAAACTTTGATGGATTTGTAAGCCTCCATTCGAGCCTTGGACAGAGATGAAAGGGTAGATGTGGGCGCAGGTTTTGCAATTCCTGCGGTGGCAGAGGAAGGTGCTGGGAGGGAAGGGTTGGACATTGGAGGGCGTGAACTTGACTAGGTAGTCACAGAGCGAATGGTCTTGGTGGAAAGTGGATAGGGCTGGGGAGGAGAACCTATCCCTGGTGATGGGATCCGTTTTGAGTTGGCGAAACTGTCAGCGGATGATGTGATTTATGCAGAGGTTGGTGGGATAGAAGATGATACCTGGGGGTTCTGTCTTGTTGTGGTTGGAGGTTTGGGGTTCATGGGTGGAGTACGGAACATGGATGAGGTGCGTTGGAGGGCATCTTCAACCACATAGATTGCGAAGTTCCGGTCTTTAAAGAAGGAGGCCATCTGGTATGTTCTGTGGTGGAACTTGTCCTTTGGGAGCAGAGGGTAAAAACAATGATTGCAGATGCTGGAAAGCAGAGTTTAGATTAGAGCAGTGCAGAAAAAGCACAACAGTCCAAGCAGAATCCGAGGAGCAGAAAAATCGAAGTTTCGGGCAAACGCCCTTCATCAGGAACACAGGCAGAGAACCTGAAGGGTGGAGAGATAAATGAGAGTAGGGTGGTGGTGGAGAGAAAGTAGCATAGAATACAGAACACACCAGATGGTCTCCTTCTTTCGAGACCGCAATTTCCCTTCGCATGTGGTTAAAGATGCCCTCCAATGCATCTTGTCCACATCCTGAACCTCCGCCCTCAGACTCAACCCCTCCAACAATAACAAGGTGCTCACCTTCCACCCTACCAACCTTCGCAGAAACAAAATCATCCACCGACATTTCCACCACCTCCAAACGGACCCCACCACCAGGGATATATTTCCCTCCCTATCCCATTTCACCTTCCACAAAGACCGTTCCCTCCGTGACTATCTGGTCAGGTCCACGCCCCCCAACAACCCATCCTCCCGTCCTGGCACCTTCCCCTGCCACCGCAATAATTGCAAAATCTGCGTCCACACCTTCTCCCTCGCCTCCATCCATGGCCCCAAAGGAGCCATCCACAGGCATCAAAGTTTTATCTGCACATCCACCAATATAATTTATTGTATCCGTTGCTCTTGATGCGGTCTACTCTGCATTAGGGAGACAGGACGCCTCCTAGCAGAGCGCTTTATGGAACATCTCTGGGCCACACGCACCAAGCAACCACACTGCCCAGTGGCCCAACAGTTCAACTCACCTTCTAACTGAGCTGAGGGCATGGAGCTCCTCGGCTTCCTACACCGCCACTCCCTCACAACCGACGCCTGGAGGAAGAACACCTCATCTTCTGCTCAGAACACTGCAACCCCAGGGCATCAATGTAGACTTGACCAGTTTACTCATTTACCGTTCCCCCACCTCATCCCAGCTCCAAACTTCCAGCTCAGCAATGTCCCCATGACTTGTCTTACCTGCCTATCTTCCTTTCCACCGATCCACTCCACCTTCCTCCCTGACCCATCACCTTCATCACCTCTCCCACTCACCTATTGTACTCTATGCTACTTTCTCCCCCCCCCACCCCCCCAAACCTCCTCTCAGTTATCTCTCCAGCCTTCAGGCTCTCTGACTGTATTCCTGACGAAGGGCTTTAGCCCAAAACGTCGATTTTACTGCTCCTCGGATGGTGCCTGAAACGCTGTGCTTCTCCTTTGGGAGCAGATGCGATGGAGGTGGAAGAATTGGGAATATAGGATCACATTTGTGCAAGAGACGGGGTGGGAGGAGGTATAATCCAGACAGCTGTGGGAGTCAGTGAGTTTGTAAAAGTGTCAGTAACACTGAACTTGAGGGATATGTTTCCCTCGCCACCCCATCCACTTTTCACTAAGACTGTTTCCTGCACGACTACCTAGTCAAGTCCACGCCCTCCAATGACCCACCCTCCCCTCCCGGCACCTTCCCTTGCCACCACAGGAATTGCAAAACCTGCACCCACATCTTCCCCATCACATCCTTCCAAGGCTCCAATAGATCCTTCCACATCCATCAAATGTGAATCCGCACTGCTACACATGTCATTTATTGCATCGGTTGGTCTCCTCTACATTGGGGCCAACAGACACCTTCTCGCAGAGCACTTCAGCGAACATTTCCAGTACACCTGCAACATTCAACCTCAACTCCACATGTCCAAACGCATCAACTCTCCCCCCTCCCCCCCCCCCCTTTCCAATGGACATGCAGTTCCTGCGCCTCTTCCACCGCCATTCCGTCAACACCTGACGCCTCATCTTCCACCTTGGGATGTTCAACCCCAGGGCATCAATATGGTCTTCACCAGCTTCCTTATCTCTCCACGCCCACCTTATCCGAGTTCCAACCTTCTAGACTGGCACCATCCTATTGACCTGTCCCATCTGTCTATCTTACTTCCCACCTATCCGCTCCACCCTCTCCTCTGACCTATCACCTTTAACCCCATCTCTATCCACGTATTGCACTCTCAGCTAAATTCTTTCCAGACCCAGTCCTCCCGTTTATCTCTGCACCCTCGAGGCTCGCAGCTTTATTCCTGATGAAGGGCTTTTGACCGAAACGTCATTTTTTTCTGCAACTCAGATGCTGCCTGACCTGCTGTTCTTCTTCAGCACCACTCTAATATTGATTCTGATTCCCAAAATCTGCAGAACGTACTTCCTTCCAAATGATTCCCCTGTCCATTGAACTTTAGCGATCGTGAATTCCCACTCCATGATCTCTTTGTCCGTCTACACCACACAGAATACTCACTGTTATTGTTGCTTCTCCCAAAATTCATTAACTTTCATTGATCTGGATTCAAATCTATTGAGCATTTTATCTTTCTACCTGATTGATACATCCCTGCAGTCCCTGGCATTCTTCACCATAATCAATTATTGCATCATCAGCAAAGTTCTAAACCATGGCTCCTACAACTAAGTCTAACTCACTGATCTACATCAGAAAACAGTGGAACTCCACTGGAAACACGCATGCGAACAGGTTTCATTGCTGGTTGGGATTAACGGCTGCAATAACAGCAGAATCGAACTTCTGCTGTCATTTGTAAACTTGCTGGTGACTCTGCCAGTTGGTCTTCTGAGGGATCACTTCTCACATATGGGAGTGGTGAATGACCTATGCGCACTGTGACTGAGTAAGTGAGTTTACACCTCAGCGCGTAATTGAATCCCTTCCTGCCGTCACCCTATGGCCCTGACTTCTTGGCGCTGTGGGTATCCTTGTGTCTATTTAGTTTGATAATCAGTTGAATTCGAGTCCACACAAACACGATTCCCCCTTCGCCTGTTGTCCATGCATTTTTATTCTTCCTTAATCTCCCACGGAATGTGGCTATCATTGGTCTGAAGAGCATTTATTGTTCATTCTAATTCACCTCGAACTGAGTCAGAGGGCATTCATGGCTGAACCACATTGTTGTGGGTCTGGAGTCACATGTTGACAGGACTGTTGACAGTCGGCAGATCTCCCTTTCGAAGGGACACGAATGAATAAGTTTTTAGCAATATAAAGTTGTTTTCTCTGTTCCTGAGATTGGGTTTATTTTCCAGATTTTATTCATCGAATTTAACGAACAGCAGCAGCCACGTTCCAGTCTCCAAAGATTACTAGCCCAATAGATCACCGCTGCACTAACAACTCCCTGCTGCATTTCTCCATTCAAAGAATGACATTGTCAATTCAGATTATCCCAGATGGAGCGAGAATAGGACGCGTTTCTGTGTGGAATGGAAGCAATGTACGCTGGATTGGAGTGTTTACTGGAGCAAGAGACTGATGTGGGGACGATGTGAGCAAAAGCAGTTCTTACTGTCAAAGTAACAAAATACTACTTTGTTAAGGAAAATCTCTTAGAACGCTTTTAACACATCGACCTCTCACTTGAAGCTCCAGCACGCATCCTCTGAGCCAATTGACCAGAAGCACTCCCAGCCTCAGCATTTCACGCTCTTGGATAAGTCGCAAAGTCTTTTCCCTGGGGTCGCGAGTCCAGAATGCGAGGGCATAGATTTAGATTGAGAAGGAAAAGATTTAAAAGAGACCTCAGGGGTAACTTTTTTCATACACAGGGTGGGGTGCATGTATGGAATAAGCTGCCATAGGAAGTGGTGGAGGCTGGCACAATTGCAAAATTTCAATGGCATTTGGATGGGTATATGAATAGGAAGGGTTTGAAGGGATATGGGCCGGGTGACATGTGGGACTAGATTGGGTTGGGATATCTGGTCGGCATGGACCAAAGAGTCTGCTTCCATACTGTATATCTCTATGACTCTATGACTCCATGATGGCGCCTTTACCAATCATGTCACTGGTGCCACAGAATAGCTTCACATGCTCATTTCCACTCTCACTTCCGGTTTGGTATTCCCGGCTGCGCCACGAAGTTTGGCTGATTCCGGTTCTAGGGACTAGGGTTATGTGACTGACTGCAGCAATGGGTGCTTCCTTGTGTGGGGAAGTTGGTGAAGAAACTGTTATTAACACAATGTTAATAACACATTGTTATTGAAACGTAAATTACACCAATATCCTGCACTATCCCCTGAACCTTTTGTTTTCTGGAAATCTATCAAACTCAGTCTTCAACACGCAGTCCTCGATGGAACCACCACAGCGTCTGGGGATATCGAATTTAAAGATTCAGCTAATTCTGAATTCCCACATATCTGCTATTGCGCACCTAATATTCCTGTTGTGCATCTGCTCCTCTTCCTAACATCTCTTCTGTCACTGTAGTTATTGTTGTTTTTAAACGCGTGGCTCTGCATGACTCAGTGATGGTTTGAATGTTAAAATATTCTCCATTGTGGCCGCAGTCAGCTCGTTCGAATCCGAGCCACTGCATTTTACTCCTTGTGACTCATGCTGAACAAACACAGAAAGGAATTAGTTGATTTTACATGAAAGCATTCTCAGGGATTATGATTTTTCCCATCAAACCCCTCTCTCTCTCACATCTCTGCGAGTCATATATCAGGATTGAGACTCACCCATTCTCGGAGAATTCCCTCCCACCCGCAATCACTTAATTCATTTAAGTTCCCCCTCCTATTTCCCTTACAATCACTTTCACATTCACCTCCTTCAGCCTGTGCTGCTGCGCTCACTGTTGCTGCGTGACCATGCCCAAGTTTCACCATCGGGACCTTCAAACCAATTGATCCATTTTGATACCGCGGTTGTGAGATCAATCCTCATGTCGCAGCTTTTACTGACATGGATCAGCGATTATTGAAACATCAGGCTCAGGAAAAGGGCACAGGACAGCATTGGGGAAAAGAAACTTTATTCACAAAAACATCAGTTTCTATGGATTTTCGCATCATTTATTTTACTTGTTCATTCAGCTCTAGCGAGACTGCTGTGTGTAGTTATGCAATTCACATTATAGCAGGGATGTGACAGCGCTGGAAACGATGCAGGGGAGATTCGCCTGGATATTGTCTGAGCTGAAGAAGAGAGATTGGACAAGCTGGAGTTGTTTTTCTTAGAGCAGAGGAGATTGGGGGGGGCGGCATGATTAAGATGTACAAAGCACTGAGAGATATGAATAGCATAGATTGAAATAAATGTTTAATTTGATGGAGCTTTCGATCACGGGGGGGGGGGGGGGGCGGGGGCACCGAATTAAGGTCAGAGGCGGAAAGATTATAGTGAATGCGTGGAAAAACGTTTTCAAACAGTGGGTGGTTGAAATCTGGAACACAGTGTATGCAAGACTCGAAGAGGCAAAAATCCACATAACTTTCCAAAGTATTCAGATGTGAATTTGTGATGCGAAGACATACAAGGCTATGGGTCAAGTGACATTAAAAAGGAGTTAGGATAGTTGCGCGATTCTTATTGAGCAATACAGATACTCCGTGCTAAGTACAGGTTATTAATAGCTGTCCTTCCATTCTCGAAGGGATATATCACAGGAAGAACTGTGCTATCTGAATCAGCGTGGGGGAGTACTACTGCTCCCGGGGAGACAGACTGACAGTGACAGTGTAAGCACGTGACTTCTGTCAGCTGTACCTAGTGTCGGTGTTGGCATGAAAATCATTAAGTAATTTTGCTCCGTAATTAGGTATTTGCTTATAGCAGGAGGCTCAGGAAGATATGCATTCTACTGCCCTTTCCCCAGTAGCCCATACAACTGAATACTGGCACAATGCAGGACAATTTCTCTCTGTACATCCTCGTGCAATCCTCCTTGACCTCGAAAACTTTCCCACATGGCACCATTCCACGAAATCTCAGAAGGTGTAATGCTGCACGGTTATGATGTCCCTCCTCATTGTGTAAGGTTCCAGTGATTTATCTCCCCATCACTCAATTTAGCAAACTGCATTTTCTGCTCACAATGTGTTCTCGTCTGGATTGGGGACAGAAAAACAGGGTGGGTGACAAATGTGTGTACACCTACGTTCTGTCTGCAAGCAAAGACCCTGAGCTTCCAGGTTCCTGTCACTGCAACAGCCCAATGTGTTCCCATGCCTCCATTTCAGTTTGGTCTGCTGCACAGCTCCCGCATAGCACAGCGCGAGTTGAAAGAGCGGCACGTCATTTCCTGCTGACAGACCGTACAATCTTCAATACCCAACATCGAGTTCCATCATTTTAGACCCTGTCCACCTTCTTTCACGTTCCTACCCCACCTACACACACCATTCGTTCCAAAGGCGGATCGTCTGGCTCGAAACTCTCTCCTAGTTGCAATAAACCTGCTGATTTTGTTGAGGCATTTCTGATTTTCTTCGGATAATTTTGTTCTGTTCTGATTGCCAGCCTTAAGGAAACGTGTGTTTACACGGGAGCGTGGTCAGAGTAGATTTACCAAGGTGGTGCCTGAGCTAGGCCATTCCCTCTGCGAAGATAAGCGAAAGTGAGGGCTGCAGGTGCTGGAGCTCAGAGTCGAGAGTGTAGTGCTGCAAAAGCACAGCACGTCAGACAGCATCTGAGGAGAAGAGAATCGATGTTTTGGGCACAAGTCACCGCCATTCCATAACCAGCCGATGCCTGGAGGAAGAACGTCTCATATTCCAACTTCGGACCCGGAAAACACTCGGGATAAATATGTATTTCAACAGCTTCCTCATTTCGCCTCCCCCCACATTATCCCAGTCCCAACTAGGCTCTGCTCTCCGGGCCCGTCCATCAATCCTCCTTCTGAACTATCACATTCTCCCTCACCTTCATCCACTTTCTCATCACCTGACCACGAACCCCATTCCTCTCCCTCAACCCCGACTCAAAATCCTCATTCCTGATGAATGGCTTATGATCGCTTCTCCTGCTCCTCGGAGGCTGCCTGACCGGCTGTGCTTTTAAAGCACGACACGCACGCCACTGCAAAGATGGATGAGCTCGTCTTGGCCTCTTTATCTGAGAGCGGAGAAAGCTGAGAGAGAAATTGATTAATGTGCACAGAAAGGGATTAGGTATGTGTGACAGTAATAAACTTCTTATGGAAAGGGTTAATAACCAGGGATATCGATGAAAAGCTAGAGAGAGAATGTTCAGAGAAGATTTAGGAAGAATGTTTACATCCTGAGAGTGTTGTTTGTTTAGAACTCACTGTTTGAACGTGTGGTAAAGCTTAGAGTCATCAAAACACTTCAGGAGTATTTAGCTGAACACTTGAGGAGCTAGAGCATGCACGGACAAGGCCCAGGTACTGGAAAGTAGGACGAGGATAAACCGAAGTTAGATGAAAGACTTGAACACCATAACTTTGGGTGCAGTAAAATAGAGGTTAGCGCAGCTCTGCAGCCCAATGAGAGACGTGTTGAACCTCTACTGCATTGTTAAGATTGCGATTCAAAGTTTGTGGGTTTGAGTCCCACCAGAATCGGAGTGTAGTTCAGATTTCAGCTGAATCAATGATTGTTCTGCTGACTCATCATCATTTCCCATCGTCTGGAGTTCTCGTCCCTGCTACTGACCAGAGAGGACTCCTCACCTTCTTGGTGGTGAGTTTTGATGGAATCGTATCATTTAAAACATGATCAGCCAAGAATCCCATTGCATAAGCTCACTAACTCTAAACACATTTTGCTCCCACAGTTGCACAGAGTTTTTCGGTTTATTCAGTGTCTTTTTCCCTTTGGGCGACAGGTTGATGTGGATGGGCTGGGAAAAGACTTTGACTTGTTCGTTCAGCCATAATTATATCAATTGGCGGGGTAGTGCTGGTGGGGGAAATGCCCCCCTCCTATTCCTCCCTGTCTGTGCTGTTTGTGACAGAGGGTTTTAAACAATAACATGATGAGGACACTGTGAACCTACACCACGGAAAACCAAGGACCTCCCCTTTATCCCATTGCTCTCACAGCTGGAATACGCAGCTCCTGTTGCAGCTTTAGATCAGACAGTGGAGGATTCTCCCAGGCGCTCTGTCAGACTACATGCTCCTTCACACAGGCTTCCCACTGGACACATGGAGCAAGCAAGCGTGTGGATATTGGGGATTCAGTGACAGATTTTCCCTTTTCCTGGCTAGAGTTCTGGCCACGGGAATAAACATGAATTTCGGGCATTATCTATCTCACTGTGGATTCTTATCACTTTACAATTTAAACTGAAAATCAATTTACTCTTGCATGATATTCTTATATCTTAAATATTCCTGAAAACCGTGCAACATGTCCTTGGATGTAGCCATGGTGAAGATTGATGATGAGTGCAGTATGTCTCATGTTGTCTGTAAGAACTTGCGGAAGGAGGTTAGTGAAGTGTCATTGAATCGAATTCTGTGCCAAATTGAAGCAGACTGAATGAGAAGCCCTGTGACAGCGAAAATATAACATTTCCTGGAAACAACGCAGCGACCCACAGAAACCCAGTTTTCAATCAAGTCTACTTTGTACATCAGTTTTCTATGTCCCATTTCCTGAACCTGATGCTCGAGTAGTCACAGGTCCATATCAGTTGCTTCTCCTCTGCCTTAGCTTTAATTTCAGAACCACAGCAAAAGTAGAACAGGCGGGTCGAAGGTCCCAGAGGTACGAGTAGGGCACTTTGTCGGCTTGCTACCGGCGGCTCCAGTGGAGCAACCGATCAGCGCTTGGCACTGAACAGTGTGTTAAAATGCCGCGGTTGTAATTTCAATCCTTATCTAAAGCTGGTTTTACTGACGTTGATCAGGAATAATTGGAGCACCAGACTAAGGCGTAGTTGAAGAATAATGTCGAATAAAGCAGCATCTATTCTAAAACTCCTGTTTCTGATTTGTGGGATTGCTCTGTCTTTGGGAAAGGTAGTAATTATTAACCGTAAAACTGCACGTATTCCCCAGGTAATTATCCATGTGGATCGAGAAACAGAGGTGATATTTGAGCTTGATGACCTTTTTCAAATCTCTGACACTGCACTGGATTACATTCTTGGAAAGGCTGTCAAACTCGTTTCAGATAATCCTGGTTTGCTGCAAACTCACACAGCTCATTAAACCGTTCGAAATGAATTAGATTTATCTCTTTCGGTAGACTGAATGTCGTCAGTGAATGTGGTAGTCATGACAAATAGTTTTGCTGCTATGCAGAACAGAGAGTTCCAACAGGAATAAGGACGAGTCTTGTCGCTGGATTTTTCGGGAGGAGATCAGTGAGTATTAAATGGACTCAGTCCCGTTCCTGGTCATTGTGACCAAATGTTCAAGGCAACAGATTGCAAAGATAATTGTGCTTGACATTGACAGGTCCATTCCTACTCACTAGAGTCACAATCGCATTACAGATCGCTTGAGCGGTGGAGATGATGATCCTTATGGCAACCTGAGAGAGTGTGGCAATTAATCCCACGATGTTAGTCTCACTCCATAACATAAACCAGTTAGCCAGCGGACTGAGCTAACCTGCTTCCATTTAATGCAAAGCTAAAACGAACAGCTCAGTACATTAACAATTTGTAGTAGTTCACGTCGAATCAGCTGCTACACCTTTCACCACCAGCAGCTCTTCTTACACTTAACATGTTCAGTTGCAGATATTATCCAATTTCTTTCAGATGAACGCTAAACAATTTGTGAGCGTGTCACTTTTGTCTCCCCATCCAGGCAGCCCAGAATCCCTGCCCCTGTTAAATTCGCTCCTTGTGTGTCTGCAACTGGCCTTTGAAATATGCTGGAATCATCTTCTAATTTTTTTTTTCTGTCTGAAAAGTAATCTCCAATATCAAAAACCCAGAATAAAAGGTACCTGCTGCAACCATCGTTGTCGTTCCTCGCTGGTTTTAAAGCACTAACCTCTAGTTATACACTCACCTGAACGAGGTAATTTCCCTCTTAGTTACCCTTACCAACCTCACATCCGCTGGAAAACCTCCATTAGGACACAACTCAGTCATTCCTGATTTATGTCGCGTGAATCTTCCACCATCCCATTAAACCCCTTCTTTTCTTTTCTCGTGGCTATACCTCCCAGTAAATCTCATTTCCATCGTCTCTAATGATTTTGTATCAAGGGAACTCTGACCATGTCCTTCCTAACCAAATTGAATTCCCCAACCCCCGTGTATTTCATCAGTAAAATGATGCTGGGTCTAATTCAACTCATGAAAACTTACCACAATGCTATGCAATCTCATTACTGGTACAGGAAAGATGAAGGCTATTTCAATTAAAGCTGAATCTGTTGGCTGCAGCAACATTGGGTCAAATCGCAGTCACATAGGTGACTGTTGTTCTCATTTTTATTTCTTCTCAACGTGTGCTGACGTAACACAGTGCGAAATAAATTAATATTGTTAGACATAAGTAAGGGGCATGTTAAATCTGAGGTTATGAGAATAGGGCAGTTTTGATTAACATTGGCCAGAGATTGTTCAAATCTCAGGCACATGAGATTGATAGAGAGCGATGTTGAGAGAAATAAACTGTCTTGGCAAATGCCGGTGTTATGAAGTTGTGGGTGTAACGTACTTTTAATGGTGCTGAAATGTCTGGCTAGCACAAGGAGTCCAGAACAAGACAACAACATAACATTTGATGAAAACACTAAGAACTGTGTTACATGGATACAAAAAACAAATTTGAATTCGGCCAATCAGTTTAAATTATGTCCCAACATGTTTGAATGTGGTATTTTTACAATGTTAAAACCAATGAAACGGTCCGATGTTTTGTGGGACAAATATCGGACATTTGGAACAGTTACCCAGAGCGGTAAAGAACAGCAAAGGGATCAGCTAAAAGACCAACAGATGTAGGATACCAGTAAAATCTCCAAGAAGTGCCTATCTGGAGAAATAGATAGGATAGAAAAAAAGCATCAACACCGACCTGGAGAAAACATCTACAGAGGAAGATACAAAGAGAAGATTCGACAACTATCTGGTTTTTAAATTTGAACATTTTTGTAAAAGTTATTGGGATCGAGTGAGGGAAGGTATTGCAGAGCAGAAGGTTTAGAGAAAGGAGTTGTAGGTTGATTATTCTCTGTCAATAAAAAGCAATAACGTTGTTATTTTTAATTTTAAGTAGTGATTTTTGGGTTGTTTCTTTGACTCTGGAATTTTAACAGAATACAGTACGGGGGTGAATCCTTTCTGCTTTGCTGGTTTCCATTAGCAGAGGGGGTTTACCCCGTCACGTAGCACCAGTTTCTGTGGTTGCTTTGTTGTTTTGCTCATTTGTGCATTTTGCCTCATTAACGATTTTGAAGTTGTCCCCTCTACACAAAACGTCCGTGCTTTTGTGCCATTGTACAAAAGGTGCAGTGTGTCTAAGCGACAGGGCTCCCGACAATAACATGAAACAGCACTGCGCACTCTCCTCCAGTCTGGAAAACGATCCCAACACAGATAATGTTACATGCCGCTCTCAAGGGGCTTTTCATTCCATTGCTTTCAATTCCTCACAGAGTTCCATTTCAACAGATTTTGTCACTGAGTCATTTCTTTGTTTTTGTTCAAATCCGGTGAGCAGAGGTTCACAGTTGGAGCGTGCTGAGCCCATAACCCAGAGGTTAGACCATACTCTGTAAACTGTACTCTGCTTTTCATCATTTCACTAACTGCATGTAGATGTATCTATGCTCTGCAAATGTTCCCGCCTGTTTTAAGAAGCAAGATAAACAGTTCCTGGTTCCTGCTTTTGTTGTCACACAGACCAAGATTGTAAATGCTGGGAACATGCACTGGTCGTGACTGTTTGCTCTCCCACATCCGTTTTCTCCCCAGCAGGTGGTGAGATGATGGTCTGAATCGCTTTCTTCTGTTCCGTGTCATTCCGAGATGATGTGAGCTTTGAAATCTGTTCTCTGAGCTGGCGGTAACGGGATAAAACTTATACACATCAGGTACAAAGTGCCTGAGCGACAGGACTCGCTGCAGTCACATCCCATGCTGATTCAGACAGCAAAGCCCTCGCTGTGACTTCGAGAAGGACGCAGACACAGATGACTGGGAGAGATTCTCTCTTTCCCTGCAGTTCTTCACATTTCTATCTGTCTCAGATGGCATTATTTGCACAAGGTTCCCTGAAGAATATTAGGTCCTGTGCATGTGCGATCTCTCTTTTGTGCAGCTTTCCAGAATTTCCATAAGTCCCACTACCTCGAACCCCCTCCCGCGCTCCACAACCCCGTGTTTGATAGTGGGCTGAAAAGCGTGTTCATGTTTCTCTCCCACAACACTAATTGCCAATTGAAGATGAGTTCGTCCAGCTGCCAATGATGGGAGCCCGCTCACAAAAGAAGTGGCTCGCACAGCCTCCGGGGAACCGGAAGTCAGAATGGCAAGGAGCTGTTATTAAAACTCAGTGCGGCCTTCCCTCCGAAGCAACAGAAAACCCCTATTTTTTAAGCAAGGAAACTCACCTGATTTATGGATCATGCTTCTGTTCCGGTTCTGGCTTGTTGGTCTTGGGTGTGATATCGCCTCGGGTGGGTGATGTACCTGTGAGAAGTCACACGTGAGCACTGGAGTTTTGCATTTGTTTGTATGTTTGACTCAGAATGTATAATTTTGATGAGCTCGAGTTCAGAACAAGGTACCGAAGCTTAAAGACACACAACAGCAACTTCTTGGAGGTCGTTACAAGACTGAGAAATGGATTCCCTAACTTCAAATGATGCTGATCCTGTTAATGTGGATTTTGCCGAGTGCACGTCCTGTGCATAGTAACCTGAAAGCCTTAATCTGTCCAAAATTCTGTTTTACTCATGCTGTGATCTGCATGTCCTTGATTAGTATGATCTGCATTTACCAATCGCAAACAAACGTTTTCACTGTACTGAGGTTCATGGGACAATCAATCAATCAAATAAAGTAAATCAATCGACAGCCATAGACATTTCCTTATTGTTTGGGGGCTGCATAGCCTCACTTTGCACTGTGACATATTTTGTGATTCTGAGTGAAATCACAGTTAAACCAACAGATGTGGTAAGTTAGGCACAGGTTATATTGACACAGCCGGGACACATCTGTACCACAGAGTGTCACACAATAATAGTGAAGACCTTTTGAAATCATCCTCTGAGGTACATGCCACACTCCAGATGAAAAGCTGAAGACTGTGTGAAACTGCTACGGTCAGCGCTAACAGAGCGGCCCAGCGGGAGCGTATTGGGCTCATAACCATGAAATTAATGGATTGAAAACATCCTCTACTCGTTGACAATTCCATGTTTCAGTGTGTGTACTGCCCCCTCCAGTGTTTCTCTATAATAGATCTCCATTCTACGCATTGCGTGTTGTTTCACTTTCCGCTTCCTTTCATTCAATGTATCTGAAATGAATATTTCATACCGATACACACGGGAAATTTACACAAATGAGGAAACACACTTGTGAAGTTCTGGAAGCTCTTTACCTGTTCTCTGTCGGTGTGCTCTTACCAGAGCTGGGAATAAACTGGTGAAGGTGAGACACATCAGTTGTAGAGTGCTCTATGCGCATGACGCCCTGCAGTCAGTCCCCACGCCGTTTCACATAGTTGTGTTCTCCCTGTGATATGAAAAGCTGTGAATTACAATTCGATCAATTTGTTGGAGACAAAATTGCGATACAGGGACAGCTCCGCATTATTAAGATATACATCACCAACTATGAATAACCACAGGGATACACAAGCGTCAGAGAGTCGCTATGGACTCGATGGGCTGAACAGCTTCTGTCGGTGCGTGAGTGACGCCACACGTTGATGCTGTCCTTCTTCCTGTCTCTGGGACAGAGTTGCTGATGGTGAAACAAAGTCTCATTGTTAACCCTATCTTTTGCATTAAACTGTCTGCAGCCCCGCAGCTCAGGGATGACTCTCAGTGAGTGAGACTTTCACTCGGATTGTTTTTATCTGGGAATGTAGGGGCTCAGATGTTCACTGCTGCCTGATTGTAGCAAAGAAGCCGATGTTACTGTTACAAAAGTCTTTCTGCAGAATTGCTGCGTGAAGATGGATTTTGAACAGCAAACAGGCTGCACAAAAATGCCCTCACATGAATTTACCTGAGGGTAGAGAGTCCGGAGTACACTTGTGTCTTACCCATCAGCTCAACATCTTTATCGCTTCTCAGATAAATGATATTTGCAGGAAGCTCCCAACCAAACTTGCTGATTCCCAACACTTGAGGGAACTGGCTGTGCGATGTGAGCGAGGTTTCGAGTATGTCCGCGCTTGCCTCCCCTCACACTGCTTGCCGATGGAGGGAAATAGCTGAATACTCTGCCAATGGAGACAACTTAGTGCAAACGGAAGGGTTAAACAGCACTGTCCCGTAAACAAGGAGATGGAATGAGAAGGCGATATTCTTAAAACACTTTGATGCTTAGAAATCTGAGGACAAATTAGGATGTAGTTGGACCTGACCGAATCTCAGCTGGTTTGGTGTTGGCAATGTAAGAGTGTCTAGGGCACGATCTTCGCTTAGTAGCTTGTGTTAATACTGGCATGGGAGAATGACTGACTTCAAGTCGCCATCGAACCCTGGTTGTTTGATTTCACTTTTGCCCGGTCGTCCGATCAACTATTTGATAAAAGGATGTAAATCATTAAGTTGCACCCTTTGAAATTCCTTTGAGTTTTGGGGTGAGAAGTGTCATTGTAGTGAGCATGGCACAGTACCACATGTGGTGAAAGTGAAACAAGTGTTAGAGGATGTTCACCCACACAGAATCCCACTCTGAGTAAATCCGCCATCTGGATATTCGCACAGTTCTGGGTGTGAAACTTTAGGAAGTGGGAACGTGAAATGATTGGAAACAGCGCTGAACACGTTGATGAGAATGGTGTGGTGTACGAGGAATGTCAACAATAAAGGTCATTTGGAAAGTTGGGGCAGGTCTCCTTGGAGAGCAGAAGGCCGAAAGCTGGCCTTGTTAAACCTTTCCAAGACATGTGTGGGTTAGACAGAGGGAATAAGGAAGGGGGAATGCTCCCTACGCCTGAAAGGATCGAGAACGATTTGGCAGAGTTTTAAAGACATTAGTAAAAGAATAAAAATGTACATGATGAGAAATGTTTTCACATCGGGAATGGTTATGGTCTGATATTGACAAAGACACAGTTTCAATCGCGTTGTTGAAAAACTAATTCAATGTTCATCTTGAAAGTAAAAATGCGTAGAGTTACAGGGAGAAGGCAAGAGAATGCTACGAATAGAGAAGCACGTTTATCTCTGTAGAGAACCAGCACAGCTAAGGTGTTTTGCTACACATTTGTGATTCTGACTGGAATCACAGTTCAACCAACAGGATGTAGGGAGTTAAACAACGGTGATATTGGCAAAGCCGGGACACATCTACATCGCAGAATATTATCAAACACGGACATGTCACAGTAGGGATGGCGCTGTCTGAAAATCCTGCAGGGTGTCCTGCGGATCAGACGCAGGAAATTTCACTATTCGAACCGAATCAATCCTATGAAGGGTAACCAAGGAGCCGGAGGCGCCTGCTTCAGAACTCAACTACTAAAGAAACTTAGGCTCGAGTCCCCCCACAGCAATTTCTGTGGCTGCAGCGTGTTCAAATAAAAAGCAGGACAGGGAATTTGCTTTATGGAGACGGGGGTTAGTGTCCATCTTGTCATGATCAGGATGTTGCCTGGTATGGTAGAAAGATCGTATGAGGAAAGGCTGAGGCACTTGGGGTTGTTTTCATTGGAGAAAAGAAGGTTTGGGGGGGACTTGATAAAGATGTACAAGATGATTAGGGGTTTAGATAGGGTCGACAGTGAGAATCTTTTTCCACGTATGGAGTCAGCTATTACAAGGGGGCATAGCTTTAAATTAAGGGGGGGTAGGTATAGGACAGATGTTAAGGGTAGATTCTTTACTCAGCGAGTCGTGAGTTCATGGAATGCCCTGCCAGTAGCAGTGATGGACTCTCCCTCATTATGGGCATTTAAGCGGGCATTGGATAGGCATATGGAGGATAGTGGGCTAGTGTAGGTTAGGTGGGCTTGGATCGGCGCAACATCGAGGGCCGAAGGGCTTGTACTGCGCTGTATTCTTCTATGTTCTATGTTCTATGATCGTGTTCGCCTCCCACACGGTAAATCGCGGGCTCAAGCTGCTTTACGTTCCAGGCAAGTTGAGGTACGATTCCTGGAGAGTTAACTGTGGTGTGGGAGAGTACAGATTGTCTCAATTTGTCTGTGCTGTCATGGTAGTGCTCGCCTCCCGCACGGAAAACCACAAGCAGCTCTACTGCTGCGTTATGTTCCAGGCAAGTTGAGTTATTACTGGAACCGAATGGAGACTGTTATTTCATCGCTGTTGTGAGACAAACTCCTGCGGTGAGTCGACTCGTCATTATTTGGTTTTCTGGCGAATGGGAAAATCGTTCCAATGAATTTCGGTCTCATATGTTATTGAATTTCTCCTATTTCCTTCATTTCCGTCCTGGAGAAATCGGAAGGGAAAGGTAATCTAATCGAGACTGTGATTGGTGAAATTCACTTTTTATGGCCCATTCTTATTATGTTCTTTCTTTCTCTCTTTTCAGCATTGTCTGGGAAGTGGTGGTGCACTAAGGCTGCAGTATGTTTGAAAGAGTAGTTTGGAATTGCCCTGTTGTTAATTGTGAGATTACTTTATGGCTCATGCCCCCGGACTGTCTCACATTTAGCATTCATGCAATTCTGTGTCTGAAAATGCATTAGGGATGACAGTTTTGTTTGTGTTCCGTGTTAAATGCTTTCTGTTTTGCGATTCGCTCAATACATTACGAATTAACAGGGTTTCTGAGGTAACTTCCAGCAGCAAAAATCCTCAGGTGAGGATCTGGGAAAATTTCACGGAGTATGGTCAGTCGGAGCTAAAGTAAGGAACTCGTTCGTTTCTGCAGTGTTTCACAATACCACCTTTCCTGTGAGCAGTCGAACAGACTAAATGATTGTGCCACAGACTGCGACGGCAAACTCCGCTAAAAAGTAATCCTTTAAAGCCGGTGTAAGCAACACAACGTTATTGGGGCACACCGCGTGGAAACAGATACTTTGGGGTATCTCGTCCATGCTCACCACATAACCAAAATTAAACAAGTCCCATTCCCCAGCATTTGGCCCCAATCCTTCTAAACCCATCCTATCCAGAAACTCATCCAATTACCTTTGCAATTTTCTGAGCCTCCTCCACTTCCCTGTAGCTCATTCCAAACATGCACAACCTTCTGTGTGGGAAATGTGCCTCAGGTCCTTTGTCAATTTCAGCCCACTCACCTTAAACCTGTGCTCTCGAGTTTTCAACTCACCCCAACTTGGGTAAAACACGTAAATGCTCAGTTTACCACCCTTCCATAAGATCAGGTCGCAGCCGTTACGCTGCAGGGAAAGTCGTCCCAGCCTATTCCACCTCGCCCTACGGTCCAAACATTAACGACATCCTTGTCTATATTTTGTCATCAATTTCACGTGTCTTTTTTTTTAAGTTTTCAACATGTCAATTACGCTGGACAACAACGAGCTATTGGAAACAGAAAGGTGAAACGAAGAATGGCTTCAACTGTCAGTGCTGGATGCCACTGAGCCGCAGTACGGGCGGCTGGGGTTTGTTTCTATAGTGTAGTGGTCATCACTTTCGCCTCACACGCAAAAGGTCCCCAGTTCGAATTTGGACAGAAACTGCTTTGTTCTTCAACTGCAGCCTTTTCCATGGAAAAGTACGGAGCTTTCTTGCTTGCTTTCCCATCTGCAAACCTGCCTTCGAATTTGCTTGAACGAATCTGCTCTCGCAGTGAAATGTAATGCAACTCCATTTAATTACAGTGCAAAGCATTGTAAAGTTGTTCTCCAACCTGGTTCTGATCATATGCCTTTCTGTTTGAGAGTGTAGTTACCGCCTTCTGATCCTTCCACGAAAAGCAGTACCGCATTTGCATTCCTTGTGCAAGCGGCTCGGTTCAAAGACAGGGAAGAAACTGATGCGCTGGTGTCACAGCGCACCACGGATTCCTGAACTAGTCTGGCTGTCAAATGTACCCCAAAGTCGTCTCTGAAAGGCCTCGTTTGGAAGCTGTCGTTATTCAACGTGCGCGAATTGGCACCAGAGTTCCTGAATCATGTTTTGGAGCAGTTCGCACGTTAGTGGCTCATTCAACCAGCAACAGCAATGAAAGAAATTACACTCTCAGAGGAACCTCTCGACCTGTGCTTTCATAGCGTCGCTAGTATTAAGGTGCGCCCCGAGATCTAAGCCATGTCGGAACTGAAACGGAGGAATCGACAGAGAGGCTACAGAATGACATCGCATCCATTTGGTTTTCCTTAAATCACTGACGAGCAGGAAAATGTAAACGGGGAGGGCGAGTGGGGAAGTGAGGCAGTTGCAGCTCTGGTGAAATTCCTTCGGTGTGATTCACTCAGCAACCAGAGACGTGAAGGTGACTCAGGCGTGAGAGCTCTTCACATCGAGAACAAAAAGCACTCAAGGGCAGTAAGCACCTCTTTGACATCTTCATGTGTGGGGGTTAGGTAATCACCTTTTGACTTCTGTTAATATACTCGGAAACTGCCTTTTAGATTGAGGTGAACAGAAACTGCATTTCTAATAAGCACCATGGAATTTAGTAAACTTTCTGACTCACTTTCCATTGATTCCCACACTGGTTTCCACCTAAGCTGGCAGCCGTCAGGCTCATGTCCAGGTGGAGACATCTCTGCAGCAAGTTGCACGGTTAAGGTATAAGGCAAGGCAAGCGACAACTCGAACTGGCACCGAGGTTTGAGCATCGTCACAATGTCATCTGTCCTTCTCGGATTGTACTGTTACCTCCACTTTTCCATTCGATAACATTCCTTGGGACGTTTAATCTGCAAAACAGACGTCGTAACCATAAGTATGCTGCACGGTCTGATGTGGAACACGGCCTGCTCAGCTTTGTGCATTTTTCCTGTAGTCCGGTGTGTTTCATGTTCCGTTCAAACGTGAAAGTTGTCCTGTTTCGAGCAATGTGCGAAATCATTTACCAAAGCAAGAGTCGAAATTGCAGTAATGTCACGCAGCTCTTGGTTTCTTTGTTGAATCAGAATCGAATTTCTATTCTCTCATACAGACATTACATTTGTGGCTCAAACGAGTCTCAGAAGATAGGATCAGCTTCCCATTGTTTTTTATGTGAATGAAGGGTTATCATTATCTGCTGCAAAATTGATATTGTAGATCCCAGCAGTAGTGCGAGCAGAGCAGGGATCGTGGAACTCTTTCCCTGTGACTTTGATTCTGTTGTTTTGCAGGCACGCCATTGAAAGTGTAAGAAAGTGTGCGACTGTGGTGGTTGGTCTTCTGGCCGCGTGGTCGAAGGCGCTGTGTTATACATAAATCTCTAATGAGGGTTGTGTTCGAATCCCACCCTTTGTGTGCGTTGCCGGTTTTACTGCAGCGTGTTAATGTTCAGTGTTTAAATTCCAACATGACCAATTTACTTTGCTTATTGGAAATGTATCTCTGATTTGGGGGAATGCACTCTCTCCAATGTGCCAGTGCCCATGCTGTAGTGATCACATTCGCCTCCCACACGAAAAGCTCGGACCTCAAGCGGTTCCACTGCTGCATCATGTTCTGGCCAAGTTGTGTTGTTCACTGTTTCCACTGAAACCGAACGGAGATTGGGATTTCATCGCTGGTGTGAAACCTAATCCTGCAGTGACTTTACATCTCATTATTTGGTGTTCTAGTGAATGGAAAAATCATTCCAGTTAATTGCAATGTTATATGGTCTTCAATGTCTCTCATTTCCTTCACATCTGTCCTGGAGACGTGGGCAACAGGCACTGCCACATTGTTGATCGGATGAGAAAACTAATCTTATCGAGACTGTGTTTGGGAATCTTCACTTTTCATGGCTCATTCATGTTCGGTTCTTTGTTTTCCCTCATTTCAGAGTTTTTCGGGAGGTGGCGGTACACTAAATTTCCAATATATGTTGGAAGCACAGTTTGAAATTATTCTGCTGAAGAATCTGGGAGACGTTTATGGCTGATTACCAGAACAGCATTCATGCTTCGAAATCTCTGGAAATGCATTTTAAACAAACTCCCACTTAGCAGCTTTTGTCCCCTATCCCACTAAACCCTTCCTACCCAGAATCACATCCGGTTGTTTTTGAAATCTTCTGAGTGTACTAGCCTCCTCCACTTCCTCTGGTAGCTGATTCCATACACGCACAATCTTCTGCGTAGGAAAGGTGCCTCAAGTCCCTTTTATATTTTATCCGTCCCACCTCAAAACTATGCTCTTCAGTTTTCAACTCGCCCCATATTGCGGAAAACAAAAACTTAAATATTCTGTTGACAAACTTTCCTTAAGATCATGCCCGACGATGAAGGGAAAGTTGTCCCAGCATGTTCAGACTCGTCCTGCATTCCAAAATGTGCACCCTTGACAGCATCCTTGCCTATATTTTGTGAGCAATTTCACGTGAATTTCTTAATTTTTTAATGATGCCAATTACGCTGGAGAATGACCAGCTCCTGGAAACAGAAAGGTGAGACGTTGAACGGCTATACATTTTAGTGCTGGCCGACGCTGGACACCAGCTGCTCGCGGAGATGCTTCCTGTAGTGCAGTGGCTGTTGGAGTCACCTCACTTCAAAACTCCCCACTTCAAAATCCGGCACGAATAGCCTCATTCCCGATGGCAGCCTTTAAGACTGACGTGAGCAGAGCTTTCTAACTTGCTGTTCACATCAGCAAACCTGGCTTTGAATTTACTCGCTCATACATGCTCGAGTGGTGAAAAGGAATGCGATCCCGTTTCATTACTGTGTGAAACATTGTTACGGTTTTCTCCAGCCTGGTTCTGAATATGCACAGATGTGTACAGCACTGATTCTGTTTCAGAGTGGATTGACTGATCATTCCACTAAATGCAGTACCACATTTGCTTTTCTTGGGCAGGCGGTCCGGTTCAAAGCCAAGGAGCAAAGGTTCCCAGCAAAAATCCTCAACTGAGGTCCTGGGCATGTTTCATGGGGAATGGTCAGTGGGGGTAACATTATGGAAGTCCTCGGTTCTGCAGTGTTTCTAAACCCTAAATTCAAGCGCGATTGGATTTTAGTATTCTGAGGCATAATATAAATTGATTGGTAAAATAGGAATTGTTTACAAATATCAACCAACTCAGGTTTGTTTCACAGCCAAACGTTACATCGTTCCAATTTTCCAGTACACGCTGACACTGCTAGCTGGCCATCACAGGTATTTGTCAGCTGTCAGTTCTGAACAGCATTCACTCTCATTTCAAGGTGGAGGGCACGCCTTCAACTTCATAACACTGTTCTCATCACAAAATCCTGCAGCTTCTAATCTTGGGGACAGGGGTTGGATTGCAGCTGTTACCACATTAAATGTAAAGATTTTCACACAAGAAACGCCGTTCATGAGGAGGGAGTTTCTGTAAGCTGTGTCCCAGGGCTGTGCAGGGACCTGCAGCGGCCACTTTCTGTTGACAGAGGGGGTCTGGAGAGAAAATTGTGTTTGTCCCTATCTTACAGGATCATCAATGGTTTGGGCTGTAATTCAACCTTGCCATGGATTTTCCGGTTTAAATGGAGGTAGGGTGGTATTCCCATAGTCTGATCTGGAACAACCAAAGCTCCATTCCTGGATGGTCTCAAACTACCAACCTTTATCTTGCAGCCCGCTGCTGACCATTTGAGCCACACAGCCTGTCACCAACCAGGCGTGCCGATTTCCTTAAAGCAGGAATGTTAGCGGGGATCTGAAGGGCGGTGGAACAACTGGAGCTCTCACTGTTTTCAGAGTCTGCCACCAATTTTCCTGCTTTCATCACCAAGAGTGTCAGAGAGCTTGAGGGGTCTGCAAACACCCAGAGGGAAAGGAACCATCACAAATTGGAAGTTACCAGGCCCTTCAATGTGACTGCCTGAGCTACATCACTATGACTCTGGTTTTGGGATAATTCACGCCCACGGCTTGACAGAATTGGAAATTAAATACAGAACTTCAGGCTGTTCAGTCCAAATGCACACCTTTAAGATACAGTGGTTAATGAATCCCTTCCATATAACCACTTCATCAAATCTTCGCTGTCAATCTATCCAAAATCTTAATTTTTGTATCTCATCGTCTATTTCGCCAGTTAATGTGAACATCTTGTTTTCATCTTCCTGATCTACATCAACTATAAGCCAATAAGCTCTGTCGCATCTCGCTTCAACTGCAATTGCTCCATCGCATCATGAATCACTCCTGAAACTTTCTGGTAAATGAATGAGCCTATCCCCTCTCAGGACCCTGCCATCCTGCACAATCTCTGTATGCTGATAACCCTCGGCCAGGGGGAGGGATAATGCGAGTTTCTGAAATAAAAGAGAGGTTGCAGGAGGAATCCAATAGGACTGGCACATTTTGGGAGAGAGAAATAATGTTCATGTTTAGAGACAATTTCTTACTTTATTTTGATTATTCTTTTATCTCTGCCCTAATAAAGATGGATTTTGAAGCTTCTTTCTCTGCGGATTGTAAGGAAGGACATACACACAAAAACATCAACAAAGGGAATTATTTGTCTGGCTGATTTCTCACCTGAACTGACACTGCCTTTATTAAACTTGTTTGAATATTTGAAGAAGATTCAAAGACAGGAAACTAAAAAGAAATATTTAATCGAAATCTGACATGATCAATCAATTCATCAGAAACTGAAAACAACTGGCGTTTGAGTGTTGCATCCTCAGTCATTACCAATCACTGCATATAATTTCTCCATCATATCCTCCCTGATGAGCTGTACCAAAGTCTTAGGTGATTGTTGATGTGTCCCATACCTGGGGGGAGGTGTCTTCCAGGTAGAGGAAGCTGGGAGCTGACAGGATGAACTGGGTTGGGGAGGAGATGGGGTTTGAATGACAGTCTCTGGGGTTTTTTGAACCTAGCTCAGTCAGCCATTACCCTCACGCCATTCGGGCTGACCCGGGGAAGTATTGACCTGTTACTGTCTCTGTCTGTCTGTAAGGGCTGGGGGTCACTTGTTCCCTTTTTGCCTTTTTTCTCTCTCTCTCTCTCTCTTTCTCTTCTTTCTCCTCTCTCGTTTTCTCTCTCACACTCTCATTCTTCTGCTCTTTATTCTCCACCTCTTCTTCACTTCTCTTCTCCTCCTCCCCTCTTCTTCCCCTCTCTCCTCCCCTCTCTCTTCTCTCTCACACCTCTCTTCTCTCTCCCCTCTCTCTTCCCTCCCCCTCTCTCCTCTCTCTCTCCCCACTCTCTCTTCATCTCTCTCTCTCTCATTAGGATCGCATGGTGGCTCAGTGGTTACCACAGCTGCCTCACAGTGCCAGGGACCCTGTTCAAATCCTGCCCCAGGTGACTGTCTATGTGGAGTGTGCACATTCTCCCCAATGTCTGCGTGGGTTTCCTCGCCCGGTCCAATGGTGTGCAGGTCAGGGTGGACTAGTCATGGGGAAGTTGCCCATTAGGGTTAGGTGATTCGGAGATGCCGGTGTTGGACTGTGGTGTACAAAGTTAAAAATCACACAACACCAGGTTACAGTCCAACAGGTTTAATTGGAAGCACACTAGCTTTCAGAGCGACGCTTCTTCATCAGGTGATTGTGTTAGGTGAACTGTTCAGTTGGAGAAAGGTCTGGGTGGGTTACCTTCCTACCCATCTGCCCACCCCTCTCTTTCCCCCAGTCTCCTACTCCCCTCCCCTCTGCCACCCTGCCGTCACCCTTCTTACCGATTCTCTCATAACTTTCCTCCCCCACTTTCACTGTCCTACCCATCTGCCCTTCTGTCTTTCACCCAATCTCCTCCTCCTCCCCCACCTCCAACTGTTCTGTCCTTCCGAATTCTCCTCGCCACCTTCTTCTGCTCTCACACCTCCTGCTGTCTACTCCCTCTCTCCACGCCACCACCTCCTCCCCCTCATCACTTCTATCCCCATTAACATCCCCCCGCTCTCCTCCTCCTCGCCCCCATACCTCACCCGCTCTCCTCCTCCCCATCTCTGACACCTCATTTGCCCCTGATGCTCTCTGCCTCATCCTCCCCCTCTCTCCCTGCCCCTCACTCTTCCACCTCTCTCTCTTCTCTCCCTCTCTCTCTTCCACCCCTCTTTTCCACCCCTTCTCTCCTCCCCCTCTCTCTCGTCCCCCTCTCCATTCTCCCCCTCTCCTCCTCTCTCTCTCCTCCCCTCTCTCTCCTCCCCCTCTCTCTCCTCGCCCCTCACTCTCCTATGCCTCTCTCTCTTCCCCCTCTCCGTCCTCCCCGTAACCTCCCCTCTCTCGCTCCTCCCCCTCTCCGTCCTCCCCCTCTCCCCCCACTCACTCTCCTCCCCCTCTCTCTCCTCCCCTCTCTCCCCAATCTCTCTGCCCCATTTCTCTCATCCCCCCTCTCCTCCCCCACACTCTCCACTCTCCCCTCTCTCCGCTCCCCTCTCTCTTCTCCCCCTCCCCTCTCTCTTCTCCCCTCCCCCTCTCCTCTTCTCCCTCCCCCTCCTCCTTCTCTCCTCTTCCCTCTCTCCTCTCCCCTCTCCTCTTACTACTCACTACTGTCTCCTCTCACTCCTCACCACTGTCTCCTCTCCCCTCTCTCCCTCCCCTCTCTCGTCTCTCCTTGCCCCTCTCTCCTCTCCCCTTCTATTCTCCCCACTCTTCTCATCCCCTCTCCCCTCTCCTCCTCCCTCTCTCCTCTCCCCTCTTCTCTCTTCCCTCTCTTCTCTCCCCCCTCCTCTCACTCCTCATTAATCTTTCCTCTCACTCTTCATCACGGTCTCCTCTCCCCTCCCTGCTCTCTGCTCCCTCATCTCTCCTCTCCTCTCTTCTCTCCTCTTCCGTCTCCCTTCTTCTATCTTTCCTATCTCCTTTCTCCGCTCCCCTCTTCCCCTCGTTTCTCCCCTCTCCCCTGTCTTCTCTCCCCTCTCACCTTTCCCCTCTGCTCTCCTTTCTCCCCTCTCCCGCTCACCTCTCCACTCTGTCCTCTCCCCTCCCCTTCCTCTCACTCCTCACTACTCACTCCTCTCACTCCTCACCACTGTTTCCTCTCCCCTCTCTCCTCTACCCTCTCTTCTCTTCCCTCTCTCCTCTCTTCCCTCTCTCCTCTTTCCTCTCTCCTCTCCCCTCACCTCTCCCCTCTCCTTCCTCCCCTCTCCCGCTCATCTCTCCAGTCTCCCCTCTCTCCTCATCTCCTCTCCCCTCTCCTCCTCCCTCTCTCCTCTCCCTTCTTCCCTCTTCCCCCTCCTCTCACTACTCACTCCTCTCACTCCTCATCACTGTCTCCTCTCCCCTCTCATCACTCCCCTCTCCTCTTTCTCCCCTCTCCTGCTCACCGCTCCACTCTCCCCTCTATCCTCATCCCCTCTATCCTCATCCACTCTCCTTACTCCTTCTCTTCTTCCACCCTCTCCTTTCTTCACCTTCCTTCCTCTGCTCTCCCTCTTCCGCGCCCTCTCCTCCCCCTCATCTCCACACTCACATCTTCCCCTCTCCCGTCCCCCTCTTCTTCACCCCTTCTCCCGAACTCCTTCCCCACCCCCCTGTTCTCCCCTCGTATCCACTCCTCCAACCTGTCCTCCCCTCTACTCTCCCATCTCTCCTGTCCCCTCCTCCCTGGCTCTCCTCCCTGTCTCTGCACCTCTTCCCTCCTCACTTTCCCCCTCCTTCCCCCACTTCCGCCTCTCCTCCCCACTCTCTCCTCCCCCTCACCTCCCACCGTCCTCCCCTCCCCCTCACCTTCACCTCTCTCCTCCCCAATCCTCCACACATCCTCCATCCATCATGTCCCTCTCTCCTCCACCTCCCACCCCTTCTCCACACCCTCTCTCCTACTCCACCCCAAACTCCCCTACGTCCTCGCTTCTTCCCCTTTCTCCTCCCCTTTCTCCTTCCCCTCTCTCCTAACCCCTCTACTTCCCTCTTCACCCCATCACTTGTCCCCCCACTTCATTCGCTGTCTCCTCCCCTCCTCCACCTTCCACTTGCTCCGCACCTCTACTGTCCTTCATTCCTCTCCTTCTCTCCTACAACACCCCTCCCCTACACCCTACACCCCTCTACTCCCCTTCACGCCATCCACACCTCGCGTCTCAACCCCGCCCTCCTGTTCCCTCTCCTACCCAACTCCTCCTACTCTCTCCTCCCATCCCTCCTCCTATTCTCACCCACCGTTCCCAGCTCCCTCCTACCCCCATCACCTACAGCCCTCTCTCCACCCCTTCTTTCCTCTGCCCTGCCTCTTTCCCTAATCCCCTTATCCCCGCACCTCCCCCTCCTCCACCCTCTCTTCCCACCCTCTCTCCTCCCCTCTCCCTCCCCCTCCCCTCCCCACTCTCCCTCCCCATTTCTCACATTGAAAGATGAGGCAAACAAAGTGGTCAAAAACTGCATGAAACTGGAAGATTGGGAAAGCGTTAAAGATCAGAAGAAAGCCACAAAAAGAGCGATGAAGAACCGTAGGATAGAACAGGAGAGAAAAGATGCATCACGGAATTTAAAGATAGATAGCAGAAGTTTCTATGAAAACTTTAAATGAATAAGACTGGCTAAGGTAAATGTTTGTCCTTCAGAGGATGAGCCATTTAGTTATGGGATGTGATAAAATGGCTGAGGCACTGAACAGGTATTTTGTATCGGCCTTCACAGTGGGGTGCACGAATAACATGCCAGTGATTGACAAAGAGATGGAGTCGGTGAGGACCTGGAAACAAACATTATTCCAGAACGCTAGTGTTGGGCAAGCTCATGGAGCTAAGGATAGACAAGTCTCCTGGTCCTGGTGTAATGCATCCCAGGGTTTTAAAAGAGACAGCGGGGGATAGAACATGTGCATTGTCAGTAATTTTCCCAATTTGCTGCACTCAAGGGCAGTTCCTGCAGATTGGAATACAGTGGCGCCGTTATTTAAAAAGGAAGGTAGACAAAAGATGGGGAAGTATAGATCAGTTAGTGTAACATTTGTAGTGGGGAAAATGATGGAGTCTGTTATCAAGAAGAAAGAGAAAGGCTTTGCTGGATCCCCACGTGAATACCTTCCCAAACATGGAACAGCTGAATGACTTCTCCCCCATGTGCTGAAAATGTGTTGCTGGAAAAGCGCAGCAGGTCAGGCAGCATCCAGGGAACAGGAGAATCGACGTTTCGGGCATCAGCCCTGAAGAAGGCTGATGTTAAATAAAGACAATTGAATTTAAGACCTTTACAGATCTTAAAGTTTTTTTCCCCCCACAGTCAGGGGAAAGGTCTCTTGTCAGTGTAAAGCCACTGGTGTGACATGAAGCTGGATGACAAAATAAATCTCTTTACACAGAATGTCTGTGTCAATGAGTCTCCAGTAGGTCTGGGAATTTGCAGTTCTTCTCACAATCCAGACATTTCCATGGTGCCCATCTCCTCACATATCTCCAAGTTGGATGACCTGGTGAATTCTTTCCCATTAATACAACATATTTATGGCTTCTCTGTTTGTGAATGTTTTTAGATTGTTAACTGGATAATGGTAAATCATTTCTGCAGTCAGTTCACTGGAACACTCACACTCTTATATGTGTGTGTGTGCATGTGTCTGTGTTGGTGTTTGACCACACAGAATGTTGTTTAAAACCTTTGCTCACTGATATACCAGATAATCATGTTCCCTTTATGTTCAAGTGAATTTAGTGACTGATGGATCTTCATATTATGTTTGATTTGTCTCACTTCTTGCGAGAGGTGCAAGTGGAGTTCAATGCAACTAAATGTGAGGTGATGTACTTTGGGAAGAATAACAGGAAGGCAGAATATTGGGTCAATGGAAAGATTCTTGGTGCTGTGGATGTGCAGAGGGATATTGGAGTCCATTTACATAGATCCCTGAAATTTGCCACCCAGATGGATTGTGCTGATAAGGCGGCATCCGGTGTGTAAGGTTTCATTGGTAAAGGGATTGAGTTCTGGAACAGCAATATCATGCTGCAACCATACAAAATGCTGGTGTGGCCACAGTTGGAATATTGTGTACAGTTCTGGTCGCACCATTACAAAAAGGATGTGGAAGCATTGGAAAAGGTGCAGAGGAGATTTATCAGGATGGTGCCTGGTCTGGACGGAATGTCTTATGAGGAAAGGCTGAGAGACTTGGATCTGTTCTCATTGCAAAGAAGGCGGCTAAGGGGGGATTTGATAGAGACATATAACATAATCAGAGGATTAGATAGGGTAGACAGTGAAAGTCTTTTTCCTAGGGTGATGATGTCAGCTTGTACGAGAGGCAACAACTACAAATTGAGGGGTGATAGATTTAAGTCAGATGTCAGAGACAAATTCTTTACCTAGAGAGAGTGGAAAGTGTGTGGAATGCCCTACCAGCTAAGGTAGTCAACTCAGCCACATTCGGGAGATTTAAACAATCCTTAGAATAGCTCATGGATGATTTTGGGATAGTGTAGGGGGACGAGTTGAGAAAATTCCACAGGTCGGCGCAACATTGAGGGCCGATGGGCCTGTTCCGCACTGTATTGTTCTATGTTTTATGTTCTATAATCTGAATATTTTTCCAAGGTAGAAATGATAAATTCTAGAGGCCATAGATTTCAGGGGACAGGGGGAAATTTAAAATAAATAAAAACCGAAAGAACAGAAGATGCGGAAAATCAGAAACAAAAACAGAAGTTTCTGGAAATGCTAAACCAGTCTGGAAGCATCTGTGAAGAGAAATCAGAGTTCACGTTTCTGATGAAGGACCCGAAACATTAACGGATATTTATTTTCACAGATGCAGCAAGACCTGCTGAGCATTTCCAACAACATGTGAAAGTTTAAAGGGAGTTATACAGGCAAGTTTCTTATGCAAAAGGTGGTAGGTGACTGGAATGTACTCTCCTGGGAGGTGGTAAATGCAGAAACAATCACAATGCTTAAGAGGCATTTGGGCAGGCACATAAGCTGGCAGGGGTTGGCATGGATATGGATCATGTCCAGGCAGGTGGAATTAGTTTGGAATGGCATCATAGTCTGCACACACATGATGGGCCCATTATTCCGGTGCTGTGCTGTTCTGTTTTCCAGGGGGTACAATGTGTGGAGCGAGAGTTAATATTTTTTAGAACACACAGTGAGTTGATACATTTTGAGAGAAGCAATGTAGAAAGGAAGTATATATTTGGATAGCACAGACACAAAGACTAGAGAATGAGGGAAGGGGGGACAATGGGTACAATTCTTTAAAGGAGAGAGGACATAATCAAAGTGTTTAGATTAAAATATATTGGATCCTGGGTTTCATTAAACAATTTAATTGACTGGTTAGGTCACAGTCAATCATTGTATCCAATTCAGATCAACAGATTCCTGCTCAGGAAGGATCTGAGTGATCTTCATGGTGTGGAGTACATACTTACTGGTGTGGTGCACTGATGAAGAAAATGCAGTCACTGGATTGATTTGAAAAAAATGCTATTTTCTTTGAAGAAATCAAGTTGAATATATCTTGATAGATTAAAATAGATTAAAATGGATTATAACACATCTAGATAGAGCAGACAATAAAATAAATTGTATTTGATAGGTGATGGCTCAAAATTTAAGATCAGATATAACGTTTTGAGAAAGTGGGAGATGAGCAAATGTTCCCGCTGACTGTATTGGCTGGAAATATGCAGAACATTCTGCCTAGTATGGTGGTGCAAGTAGAGATGATCAATGATTAACAAATACGATTATATCAGATCTGAGGGAAATAAATTTTCAGGGTTTTGGGGACAGTTGGGAGAATGAGAAAAAGGGATTCTGCTGCAAAGGGCCAGCTTGGATTTGATGGGCCCCTTTTTGTGCCATAACACATGTTTTTTGTACTTGCTTAACTTGTTCTGGTTATTTGTCTTCAGGGGTTAAATCTGCTCTGTGTTCATGCTCAGACCAACACAGGTTGTCCTTCCACAGCAGGAGATAATGTTTACTGCTTTATACTTGGTTCTGGGGGAGTCCCCAGGGAGTGTACACAGAACTGAAAATCTGCTCCAGGGTGTTTTAACCAGGATTGTGAATATCTTGGAACATCTCGTGCCACACCAATACCTGAAATGCTTTCCGACTGACTGACTAAATGAAATATGTTCCTTCCACAGCATGTTGCTGGCTGGAGTTCTGTGGTCAGTGTTCTTCCACAACGATCAGAAATGGAACATCTATTGTCTGTAACATATATCAATGATTAGCATGGAAATGTAAACAATTTAATTAGCAAGTTTCTCGATGGTACAAATTGATGAAGTTGTGAATCGTGAAGAATGTTGTCAAAGGATACCGCAAGAAAGAGATCAGTTGGAAAACCCATACGGAGATAGATTTTAATCCAGACAAGTGTGAGGTGATGTATTTTGGGAGGCTCATTGCAAGAGGAATGTATTCACTAAACCGAAGGGCTCTCAGCAGCATTGATGTACACAGGGATCTTCAGGGGCAAGTTCACAGCTCCCTGAAAGTGGTGAAGGATCTGTATGGCATACTTGCTTTCTTTTGTCAGGGATTGAATATAAAACTGTCATTAGGCCACCTTTGGAGTATTGTGTGCTGTTTTGATCACCACATAAAAAGGAGGATGTGGAGGCTTTGGACAGCGTGAAAGCAGGTTTACCAGGATGTTGCCTGGATTGGGAAAGGTTGGAAAGTCTTGGATTTTTGTCTTGGGAAAGTCATTGGCTGTGGGTGATCTGAAAGGCTCAGACAGAGTGAATAATCTGAATCTTTTTCCAAGGTGAAAATGGCAAATTCTAGAGGCCATAGATTTAAGGGGAGAGGGGGCAAGTTTAAAGGAAATGAAATCCAAAACAACTGCAGATGCTGTAAACTAGAAACAAAAGAATTTTCGGGAAAAGTTCAGCAGGTCTAGCAGCTTCTATGAAGATAAATTAAAGTTAACGTTTCTGAGGAATGGTGACCAGACCCAAAACATTAACTGATTTTTCTTCACAGATGCGGCATGATCTGCTGAGCATTTCCAACAACATGTGCAAGTTTAAAGAGAGTTGTGTCAGACAAGTTTCTTATGCAGAAGGTGGTAAGTGAAAAGAATGTACTTTATGGAGAGATGGGAAAAGCAGAAACAATCGCAACGTTTAAGAGGTATTTGGGCTGACACATAAGCAGGCATGGGTTGGCAGGGATATGGATCATGTACAGGCAGATGGAATTAGTTTGGAACAGCATCATGATCCGCACAGACATGGTGGGCCAATTATTCCGGTGTTGTACTGTTCTGTTTTCCAGGGGGGAGAATGTGTGGAGAGAGAGATAATATATTGAGTGGAATATGTCTCTTCATTAGAATACACAGTAAGTTGATGCATTTTGAGAGAAACAATGTAGAAAGGGAATATATATTTGAGTGGCACCGACACAGAGAGCAGGATAGCAGGAATGGGGGACAATGTGTACCAATCATTAAAGGAGAGAAAACATAAAGTGTTTTGAGTAAAACAAATGGGATGCTGGGCTTCATTAATGGGGGAATGATAACAGACTCAGGGAAAAGATGCTGACCCTTGACAAAGCTCTAGTTAGGTCACAGTCAATCATTGCATTCAATTGTGGTCAACAGATTCCAGTTCAGGACGAGGAAGTTAACATACCGTAGATGGGGCCAGTTCCATACCTTTTGCTTCTCTTTCAGGACACCGTGGGGTCTCAAGGGTTAAACATTCCCCTGCCAAAGGCCTTATTTCATCAACTGAAGGCCTGTACTCTTACAATACAGACAGAACACCACAGAAGGGGGTGGGGGTGGGAGGCTGACAGTATCTCAAAATAGAATTTCTTGCAGTCACACATGTGGATTACCCCGTAACCCCAGACAGAGAGCCCTGGGCAAAACCCTGTTAAACTGCCTCCCGCTCCCATTGTCTTATCTCCCCTCCATATGAGCATAGGTAAGTGAATCCCCCATTTACTGAAGGAAGAACCCTTCTTCCCATCAACACATAATCATGAACAATACGAGAATCAGTTTCTGTAATCCATTAGCACGTTATCACAGGACATTGGCATTCATCAAGCTTTGTAAGGTCATAATTACCCACTTTAAACTATCAGTTGACAATCGCCCATGTGACTGATATGCCGTTCTCTAATTCCTATTAAATATACTGTCTCTGTGGGTAAGGCAGAGATTCGTGAAGAAGAGTCTCTGCAAGTAGACACTCGGCGACTTTAGAGACACTTTGAAACTCTCGCCGGCTGTCCAATAATAAAGCTACTGCTGTTGTGCAGAAAACTTGTGTCGTCTGGATTTGTGGAACAAAATAGGCATCAACAATGAAGGATATGAGTGATTTTCAGAGTGTGGCATTCAGACTTACTGGAGTGGTTCACTGATGAAGAAAATGCAGTCACTGGATTGATTTGAAGAAATTGCGATTTTCTTTGAAGTGAAGAAGTTGGATATATTTTTGATAGAGCTGTATAATATTATAACAGACCTAGATATAGCAGACAAAAATATCTGTATTCGATAAGTGATGGCACAAGAGTTAAGGTCAGATGTAAGGTTTTGAGACAGCGGGAGATGAGCAAGTGTTTCTGCTGACTGTATTGGCTGGACATATGCAGAACATGTTTCCTATTATGGTGCTGCAAGTAGAGAAGATCAATGATTGATAAAAACAATTAGATCAGTTCTGAGGGAAATAAACTTGCAAAGATTGGGGTACGTAGGGGGAATTAGAATATTGGATTCTGCTACAGAGAGCCAGCTTGGATTTGATGGGCCTCTTCCTGTGCTGTAATGCATTTTATTTGGACTTGCTTAACTTGCTCTGGTCACCGATTAAGTTGTCATTTCGGTAAATCTGCTCAGTGTTCCGACTCAGACCAATACAGGCTGTCTCTCCACAGCAGGAGGTAAGTTTACTGCTTTATAGTGAGTTCTTTTTTTTTTGGGGGTGGGGGGGTGGGGGGGGGAGGGTGGCGGGCTAACGGTGTGTGTAACAGTCTGCCAGCATTTATCTGAAATGGCAAAACACCAGTGCAGCCACACGAGGGACCGACTCTGGAAATATGGGGAATGCCAGAAGGGAATTCTTTACCCATCCCACCTGGAAACTGGCAAAACCAGTCAGACTGGGGAGAAGCTGTTCACCTGCTCTGTGTGTGTGTGTGGGTGGGTGGGGGTGGGGGTGGGGGGAGGTGGGGAGAAGGTATTCACTCAGGCATCCATCCTGCTGAGACACCAGTCAATTTACTGATAGCCACAGTTGAAGAATTCTTTTCTCTTTTTCACGCCAAGTAATGAAAATTGGCTTTGGCAGCTCATAAAGTTGTGCACATAGAGATCTTAGCTTTGGAAATGTTCACAACATTGTTGAGCATGCACAGATTCACACTGGGTACAGATTTTTATTTTCCTTTATTAATTCACAGGATGAGGGTGTCGCTGGCCCGGCAGCATTTACTGCCCATCCCTAATTGCCCAGAGGGCAGGTAAGAGTCAACCACATTGCTGTGGGTCTGAGGTCACAATGTAGGCCAGACCAGGTAAGGATGGTAGCTTCTTTCCCGAAAGGGCATTAGTGAACCAGATGGGTTTTTCTGACAATCGATTAATGGTCATCATTAGACTCTAAATTCACAAGTTTTTTTTAATTGAATTCAAATCCCCCATCTGCTGCAGCAGGCTTTGAACCCAGGTCTTCAGAACACTATCTGGGGTTTTAGATTAACTGTCTCGTGACAATACCACTCGGCCAATACTTCCCCACATCGCTGTCCATCTGCACAGAGTGAACAGCGATTTTCTGGTTCATCAGAACTGGGTAATCACACATTCGTTTGCTCAATTATTGCAGGAGTTGGATGTTGATTGGAAATTGACATCCATCTCCAAACCATGTATCCTGGGTTTGTTTCTGGTGATGATTGGAAGCACCATCAGTCTTGTTGTCTTTTGGGGATAAAAACAGTTTCAATTAACTTTCTGTTAAATGATGGCAATCAATTCTATCTCACAACTCTCAGGCAGATTAGTTTCTTTTGAAGGGCTCTCCATCTCCCCAACCTCCTCCATCCTCACCCCCAACAGTGCAATGATCTCATAGAGTCTCTTTGTGACTATGAATGAGGCAATCTGATCTGCTGCTTCTTTCCCTAATCCTGTGTCAAGTTGGATCTTAAAATCCCCTTACTGCAGTTGTGATCCTGCATCATTGTATAGTGTTGCTCGTATTTCATGTCTTGGCCTATCAGTGTTCATGATACTGCATGTAGTATATGGGCCAACAGTGTAAGAGTTTAGCTCTTTCCTTCCACCAACAGCAGTAGAATTGTGCTACAACAAAACTTATAGAAACACGGCCCAGCATATCCCCCAATTTACCTCTTACCATCAAACTAGAGTATCAATCCTCATTCAACTGAGAGAATTCAGGAGGGCATGTCAGTAACAGCAACATGAATACCTAAAAATGATGTGTTAACCTGATGAAGTTCTCAAAGAGGACTACTTGTGTGCCTAACAGCATAAGCAGCAAGTGATAGACAGAGTGAAGCAATCCGGGAAACAACAGAACAGATCTAAGATCTGCAGTCCAACCAAATCCAGTTGTGAATGAAGTCAGAGCACAGCTGGAGTTCTGAGGACAGTTCTCTTCAAGATATTAACCAACAAGAATGTCAGACTGGATTAATTATCATAAAACTCAAGTCCGTTTGATATTCATATATTTACAATCAGTGTTCAATTCACCAAATGTAGCTGAACGTAAAGATAATCTTCAAGTGATTGTATTAGTGGAGACATCTGAATACTTGTTCAGCAAATTAAAGCCAGTTGTGTTTAGATAGTAATAATTTTAAAGAGATGTTGAAAAAGTAAGGTGACTTGAGTATAATGGAAGAAGTTGATTGGTGGGTAGCTGATAATGTTGTTTTAATCTGAAGTTAATTTAGGATTAGTTAACAAATAAACACATGGTAGGGAATCCCAGCCCCATGGAGTGCACATCCAGTTCCATGTGGGAAATCCAAGACACTTCTTGTGTGAGTGACAACCACAAGAGCATGGAGGTGACACGGGAAATGTCAGGAATACTCGTTTGACTACAGTTAAAGTACTGCACACACTTCTGATCTCCATATTCCAGGGTTGATGTGATCACACCAGAGAGGGTACACAGGAGATTGATCAGAATATTTCTACAATTGGAAAATTTCTGCTCTGAGGAAAGTTTGGATAGGCTGGGGATGATTTCCGAGGAGGATGAGCTGAGATTTATTTGAAGTGATAAAATGCTGAAGAATCCAGATCGAGTGGATAGGAAGGAGCTATTCATTAACTGAGAGGTCAGAAACTGGAGGATTTAGATTGAAACTAATTCCCAGAAAGAAGGGGAAGGGAGAATTCATTTCACTCGGAGATGGTGGGGAGCAGGAACGCATTGATGGGGCAGTAACCTGCATAACATTAGAATAAAAGGAGATGGATGTAACTGAGATGCTGGAAAATGCAGGGCTGCTGACTAAAGTCTGCAGAATGGGATCATTGTGATTTATTTAACATTTCTCCAGAATATTAAACTCAAGTCCAATTTGAGAATTTATGAACATCACCCAACCTGAATTCCAAATGTCAGAATAAATTTATCAGAAAGTTACAGCACAAATTGAGGCCACTTGGCCTACCCTGCATGTGTTGGCTGTAATAGAATGACCCAGGCTTTACAGCGTTCTGTACTCATCAATGAGAGCAACAATTTCAGACTGCGTACTCTGCCCTCCATGTTGTTATAATCTGTTTTTTCAATGTATTTCTTTGACAGCTGCACACCTTGTTTCCTTGTTTCCTTCCCAGCCCTAACTCCATTCCCCGTGGCCTTGAGGGGCTACCATTTCTGCTGTTTAATCTCTTCTGCCTTGCCCCGTGTGACAGACTGTCTTTTTGTCCTTGTCTCACCCCCACCTCGCTCACAACCTGTTACATTTCTGATGGTTCCCAGACCTCTGTGACTTCACAGCGCCCCCTGGGTCAGTGGCACGAGTTTTGAATTCTCTTCCTTATGAGATAATTGGAAATTTTTCTGGCTGCAGTTTCCCCCAGATTTTATTTTGGAAAAAAAAGAGGATTTGCGTCAGAGTCAAGTATTTGCAAGCCTTCATCCACAATCCTGAGCACTTAGACATAATATGTGACCCTCCCACAGATGTGCAGGTTTGATGGATTGGCTGTGCTAACATGGCCTGCAGTGTGTAGGTTAGCTGGGTTGGATTAGCCATGCTAAATGTGGGGTTATGGAGGTAGGGTGGGACAGCTGGTCATTGCAGACTAGATGGACCGAATAGTCTCTTTGTGCGCCTAAGGGATTCTGTAATTCTAACCAGTTGTGATTGTTGTCACATTTTCCTAAGTCCAGGTTCATTCAACTCAGGTATACATGCTGCCTTTTGTGTTTCTGTGGGTGCTCACTCACTCCTTTCCTTCTGTTTTACATCAATTTCACACTGTATGTGAGGGTGGGAATGAATGTGTAAATTTAAATACTCCAGCTGAAACCCCTCACAAGTCAGGAACTGTTTCTGCTACTCGCATCACTCACAACAGGAAAATAAAGGTTCAGTCACAAATCTGACAGAAACGCAGTAGTTATAATCACCAGGAAAGGCTTAACAGCTTAAAACTCTTAAGAAAAGAGGAAGCTGAGAGACAACCTGGTACAGGTAGGAAGCTTTGTGTCTGTGTTTTCAGAGATTTGAGGTTGAAATCATTGGGTTGGAAGCATGTTTCATTGCTCCAGGTCATCAAAGGTGCTATCTAAATGTGCATCTTTCTTTCTGCCTATCTGTCTGAGTCAACAATCAGATGCACAGGTCATTGTCTGAGTGTTTTCCCAAATCCCTGATTGAATTTGCCTCCCCCCACAATCTCAGGTGCCAGCTGCCTCTAGTCCACCCACATGGGCATGTTGAAGAGCATGACAGGAGAATGGATTTAAACCGAGAGTTCAATGCCAGAATGAAATAGGAAGAAGGAAATAGACGAGACTTTTGGATCCCACGGGATACAGACTCCAGGATTAGTCCTTGTGGGCATTCCCGTAGTCACACGAGACAGCATTCCATGATGAGAGTTAAATCCGGGTAGCAGTGGAGGGAGCCACTGAACATTAGCAAGTTTAGTTCAAACACAGGAGGTTTGTTCAGTCAGTAACAGTGTTAGACATGAATGTGAAGTGAGCATTGAGGGGAAATGTTACCACAAGCTGCAGATGGATAACTTTCATTGGACCAGGAGGAGGCCATTCAGCCCTTCAACACTGCTCTGTCATTCAAGAGATCATGGCTGATTTGTGGCCTAAGTTGCAATGTTCAAAATTCTCCAAATTCATCAATAAACTCCTCTGCAACAGACAAGATCAATATTCAAAAACGAAACATCTGCAAATGCTGGGAAATCAGGAACAAAAACAGAAATTGCTGGAAAAATTCAACAGATCTGGCTGCATCTGTGGAGAGTGAACCACAGATTCACAGATTAGATTCCAGTGACCGGTCAGGTGACCAGCTGCAGCTGGCCATTCTGCCTTTTCTGTAACACTGGAACAGGTTCTGGTGCGAGGGGAATAAGACTGTCAATAACAACTTAGAAAATAGGAGGATGTGCTCAATCAGAATAAAACATATTTTGGTCTTTCACTTTTAATTCAACTGCAAAAATTAATCATGATCATTCCAGAAATAAGATAATAGGCCAGAAATCAACTCTTCATGTCATTAGATTAGATTACTTACAGTGTGGAAACTGGCCCTTCAGCCGAACAAGTCCACACCGACCCGCCGAAGCGCAACCCACCCATACCCCTACATTTACCCCATACCTAACACTACGGTCAATTTAGCATGGCCAACTCACCTGACCTGCACATCTTTGGACTGTGGGAGGAAACCCACGCAGACATGGGGAGAACATGCAAACTCCAAACAGTCAGTCGCCTGAGGCGGGAATTGAACCCGGGTCTAGCCACTGCGCCACCGTGCCGCCCATTGGGTCTGAGAAACTGTTAATTCTGACCTGGTCCAGCCCACATGTGAATCTAGACACTGAATAACGTGGTTGACTCTGAACCATCTCTTGGGCCGTAAGAATGGATGACAAATGCTGCCCCGACAAGTGATGCCGTGATCCCACAAACAAACAAAACAAATCCAATCGCCGTGGTTACTTGTGAACTCGCCGGTGTTATTGGAAGAGGATGAATGGGAAGGTTTATGGGGTAAAGGGAGAAGAATGCATTCAGTGAGGTGATCCTTTGGAGAGCTGATGAGCCAATCAGCCTCCTTTTGCGCAGTAACAATTCAGTGAATATTTAATTCTGAGCCCTCCAAGGAAATATCAGGGCAGGGTTTATAAAGAGGTCAGATTGAATGAGTGTCTCGGTGAACACAAGTGAGACACAGGTACAGAGAGGTTTTGGGATGGATTAAATTATATTTTATATATTTGCATAGTCATCAACTTTACAGCAGTTAAAACTGGGAGTGTATTTAGAGCAGCAAATAAATCTTAAATATTTATGCATCGAAAGGGAATGATGGGTAAAGATACCATAGTTAGTGCTTATTTTATTCCAGGCACACCAGCCAGGGAGCACATCCTTCCTGTATCTATCCTCTCGAGCTCTTGAAGATTTTTGTTCCTTTGAAGGCTTTCATGTTTAGATACTCCAGAGAAGACAGCTTCAAGCTCCTCAATCTCTCCTGCCAGGGCAATGCTGCTGTTACAATTCAATTCACTGGTGCAGGTTACTGGCTGCTTCATGGACTGGAATTGAGACTGAAAGGTTCCTGTATAAAATATCTTCAATGGTATTGCCAGACGAGAGTGGTTTTAGGGAAATGACCTTGACTTACAGGCATTGAGTGTCAGAGCACTTCCTGTTGTGGGGCATCCTGCTTAGATTCAATCTATTGATAACTATTAGAACTGACTTGCACTGGCTCCGTCAAAGTGGTCAGAGCATTATGGCTGTCATCGAAGCTGGTAACAAACTTCCCATGGGTTAAAAATCGTAAATGATAGAGTAGGTACAAGGTCTGATGGCACTGTTGGAATATTGATATTGTTGTTGATCACAATAACTCGGCTGGAGTTGACTGAATTCATATTATCTCTTTCTGAATCTCAGGATGTCTCTCTGGGCAATAAGTCTCCACAAACAGCAATGAGCAGGGGTCATCTGTTTTGATTTAAATTTTGAGTGCGAGCAGCAGCAGAGTGTAAAGGAACCTGGAAGGCTACAGCTAAGGTGAGACTGTTTGTTTTAAAATTACTTACCGGTAGCGGGCAGCGGTGTTTTTTTTTTCTCTTCACAGAAAGAGCGGGAGCAGCAGGGGGAAGTGACGAAGACCAGAGGGGCAGCTGGGTAGGTTTTTTCCCTATAAAAGCGCGCAGGAGAAAAACCCGAGGCACTACAGAGAGACCCGTTGTGGTAAGTAGGTAAGTGCTGCATTTTGCTTGTTCTATTCTTTAGACCCAGTTTTTTTTTAAAAAAGGTTACTTTTAGAGGGATGGCAGTGAAGGCAGTGCAATGTTCCTCTTGCAACATGTTTGAGGTGAAGGATGCCATGGTCATCCCTGCTGATTACACTTGCAGGAAGTGCACCCATCTCCAGCTCCTCCAAGACCGTGTTAGGGAACTGGAGCTGGAGTTGGATGAACTTAGGTGCATTCGGGAGGCAGAGGGTGTCATAGATTGGAGCTTTAGGGAAGCAGTAACTCCAAAGGTTGCAGACAGATGGGTGACAGTGAGGGGGACTGGGAGGAAGCAGCCAGTGGAGGGACCCCCTGCGGCCGTTCCCTCAAGAACAAGTACACCGTTTTGGATACTTGTTGGGGGGACGACTTACCAGGGGCAAGTAACGGGGCTCAGGCCTCTGGCACGGAGCCTGTCCCCGTTGCTCAGAAGGGAAGGGTGGAGAAGAGCAGAGCAATAGTAATTGGGGACTCGATAGTTCTGGGCACAGATAGGCGGTTTTATGGGAACGAGAGAGACTCACGTTTGGTATGTTGCCTCCCAGGTGCAAGGGTACGTGATGTCTCTGATCGTGTTTTCCGGGTCCTTAAGGGGGAGGGGGGGGGGGCAGCCCGAAGTCGTGGTCCACATTGGCACCAATGACATAGGTCGGAGGAGGGCTGAGGATGTTAGGCAGGCTTTCAGGGAGCTTGGTTGTAAGCTCAGAGTCAGAACGAACAGAGTTGTTGTCTCTGGTTTGTTACCCGTGCCACGTGATAGAGAGTCGAGGAATCGGGAGAGAGAACAGTTAAATGCGTGGCTACAGGAATGGCGCAGGAAGGAGGGATTCCGGTATTTGGATAACTGGGGTTCTTTCTGGGGAAGGTGGGACCTCTATAAACAGGATGGTCTCCACCTAAACCTGAGGGGCACCAGTATCCTTGGCGGGAGGTTTGCTAGTTCTCTTGGGGGTGGGGGGGTTAAACTAACTCTGCAGGGGCATGGGAACCTAGACTGTAGCTTTAGGGTGCAGGACCTGGAGTGTAGGGAGGTTAGGAACATGGCATCAATCTCAAAGGAGGGTGCCTGTAAACAGGAAAGTGGCTTGAAGTGTGTACACTTCAATGCAAGAAGTATACAAAATAAGGTAGGTGAACTTGCAGCGTGGGTTGGTACCTGGGACTTCGATGTTGTGGCTATTACGGAGACATGGGTAGAACAGGGACAGGATTGGCTGTTGCAGGTTCCAGGGTTTAAATGTTTTAGTAGGGTCAGAGGTGGGGGTAAAGGAGGGGGAGGTGTGGCATTGCTTGTCAAAGATCGTATTACAGCTGTGGAAAGGACGATGGATGAAGACTCGCCATCTGAGGTAGTTTGGGCTGAGGTTAGGAATAGGAAAGGTGAGGTCACCCTGTTAGTGGTGACCTCACCTTTCCTAAAACTCCTAAAACTATTAGGAGTTTTTTACAGTCCTCCTAATAGTCCTAGAAACGTAGAAGAAAGTATTGAGAGGAAGATTCAGGAGAAGAATGAAAGTAATAGGGTGGTTGTTATGGGGGACTTTAACTTTCCAGATATTGACTGGGAAGGCAATAGCTCTAGTTTGTTAGATGGGTTGGTGTTTGTCCAATGTGTGCAGGATGGTTTCCTGACACAATATGTAGACAGGCCAACAAGAGGTGAGGCCATACTGGATTTGGTTCTGCGTAACGAACCAGGCCAGGTGTTAGAATTAGAGGTAGGTGAGCACTTTGGGGACAGTGACCACAATTCGGTGACTTACACTCGTGATGGAGAGGGATAATTGTGCACTGCAGGGCAAGAGTTTTTGCTGGGGGCAGGGAAATTATGATGCGGTTGAGGCATGACTTAGGATGCGTGGCTTGGAAACGTAGGCTTCAAGGCAAGGGTGTAATTGATATGTGGAGCTTGTTCAAGGAGCAACTATTGAGTGTCCTTGATAAGTATGTACCTGTCAGACAGGGAGGAAAGGGTCGTGTGAGGGAGCCGTGGTTTAAAAAGGAATTGGAATCCCTTGTTAAATGGAAGAGGGCAGCCTATGTAAAGATGAGGCGTGAAGGTTCAATTGGGGCGATTGAGAGTTATAAGGTAGCCAGGAAGGACCTGAAGAGAGAGCTAAGAGCAGCAAGGAGGGGACATGAAAAGTCCTTAGTTGGTAGGATTAGGGAAAACCCTAAGGCTTTCTATAGGAATGTCAGGAATAAAAGAAAGACTAGGGTAGGAATATGTCCAGTCAAGGATAGTAGTGGGAAGTTGCGTGTGGAGGCTGAAGAGATTGGGGAGACACAATGAATACTTTTCATCAGTATTCACTCAGGAACAGGACATTGTTGCCGATGTGAATACTGAGTCACAATTAAGTAGAATGAATGGCTTTGAGGTATGTAGGGAAGAGGTGTTGGAAATTCTGGAAAGGGTGAAAATAGAAAAGTCCCCTGGGCCTGATGGCATTTATCCTAGGATTCTCTGGGAAGCAAGGGAGGAGATTGCAGAGCCATTGACCTTGATGTTTATGTCCTCGTTGTCTACAGGAGTAGTGCCAGAAGACTGGAGGCTAGCAAATGTGGTTCCCTTGTTCAAAAAGAGGAGTAGGGATAACCCTCGTAACTATAGGCCGGTGAGTCTCACTTCTGTTGAGGGCAAAGTCTTGGAGAGAATTGTAAGGGATAGGATTTATGAACATCTGGATAGGAATAATGTGATCAAGGATAGTCAGCATGGTTTTGTGAAGGGCAGGTCGCGCCTCACAAACCTTATTGAATTCTTTGATAAGGTGACTGAGGTGGACGAGGGGAAAGCGGTAGATGTGGTGTAAATGGATTTTAGTAAGGCGTTTGATAAGGTTCCCCATGGTAGACTACTGCAAAAAATACGGAGGGTGAGTTGGAGGTTTGGATTAGGAATTGGCTGGCTGGAGGGTGAGTTGGAGGTTTGGATTAGGAATTGGCTGGCTGGAAGAAGACAGAGGGTAGTAGTTGATGATAAAGGTTCATCTTGGAGTGCCGTTACTAGCAGTGTTCCGCAAGGATCTGTTTTGGGACCATTGCTGTTGGTCATTTTTATAAATGACGTGGAGGAGGGGCTAGAAGGTTGGCTGAGCAAGTTTGCGGATGATACGAAAGTCGGAGGAGTTGTTGACAGTGAGGAAGGATGTGGCAGGTTACAGCGGGATATAGATAAGCTGCAGAACTGGGCAGAAATGTGGCAAATGGAGTTCAATGTAGCTAAGTGTGAGGTGATTCACTTTGGTAAGAGTAAAAAAAGATGGGGTACTGGGCTAATGGTCGGATACTTGGTAGTGTGGATGAGCAGAGGGATCTTGGTGTCCATGTACACAGATCTTTGAAAGTTGCCACCCAGGTAAATAGTGCGGTGAAGGCTTTTATTGGTAGAGGAATTGAGTTCCGGAGTGCTGAGGTCATGTTGCAGTTGTATAAGACTCTGGTGCGGCCGCACCTGGAGTATTGTGTGCAGTTTTGGTCGCCATACTATAGGAAGGATGTGGAGGCACTGGAACGGGAGCAGAGCAGGTTTACCAGAATGTTGCCTGGTATGGTAGGAAGATCGTATGAGGAAAGGCTGAGGCACTTGGGGTTGTTTTCATTGGAGAAAAGAAGGTTTAGGGGTGACTTGATAGAGGTGTACAAGATGATTAGGGGTTTAGATAGGGTTGACCATGAGAACCTTTTTCCACGTATGGAGTCAGCTATTACGAGGGGGCATAGCTTTAAATTAAGGGGTGGTAGGTATAGGACAGATGTTAGGGGTAGGTTCTTTACTCAGCGAGTCGTGAGTTCATGGAATGCCCTGCCAGTAGCAGTGGTGAACTCTCCCTCTTTATGGGCATTTAAGTGGGCATTGGATAGGCATATGGAGGATAGTGGGCTAGTGTAGGTTAGGTGGGCTTGGATCGGCGCAACATCGAGGGCCAAAGGACCTCCACTGCGCTGTATTCTTCTATGTTCTATAAATTGGAATTATAGCACTACTGCTTCACAGCACCAGGTACAAGGTTGGAGTCCAGCCTTGGTCAACAGCCTGTGTGGAGTTTGCACATTCCCCTATGATTCTGTGGGCCCCCTCCAGATGCTCTGGTTTCCTCCCACAGTTCAAATATTTGTGGGTTGGGTGGATCAGTTGTGCTAAATTGCCCACAATGTCTAGGATTGTGCAGACTCGGTGGATCAGCCATGGGAAATGCAATGTTACAGGGATGGAGTGCTCCAAGTGGGATGCTCTTTGGATAGTTGGTGGGGTTTGATGGGCCAATGCTCTCCTGCCACACTGTTGGGATTCTATTCTATGATTGAGGAGAAAGCAGGGTGTCCTTGAAAAAGGAGCATCTGGTATGTATCAATGCTCTCGATGCCTTTAGGTAGAGGTGGGCATCGCAGGGGATACAGTGCTTTATCTCCATTGCTGTCGCCTCACCCCAACTCTACTTTGATTTGGTCCCTTCCCACTCTGTCTTTTGTAATGGTTTGCTTTGCCTGTAATGGGCTTTGTTTGTAAATATTCAATTGGTTACACGGGTGGTTTACTGCAGGTGATTATATATTAACAAAACCCAAAATGGCATAATGATGAACGTGAGAAGTTTGCTCAGCTGTGGGAGAACACTTCTGGGTAGGAGAAATGGGGGGGAAAAGAACACTTCACAGCTCACAGAAGGAGAACAGAAAAACAGTTAAATCAAACCAAAGGATCAGACAGGGAGGGAATATTTCCCTGGAGTTTGAGTAACTGGAAAGTGATGGTGTCCGGGAATAGACAGGATTTTGTTTTACAGGGCGTTTGAAATTTTAAAAAACTGTTATATTCAGATAGTTTCATTTTTTTTCTTTTAGTTTTATTTATTGTGGAATAAATAGCTACAATACTTTAAAACCAAAAATTCACAAACCAGGTGTTAAAGACAAATGTTAAATAAAATCCATCAAACCGTCCCTCACTGAAAACTGATGTGGAGGTGCAATCGCCTGGAGAATCTCTGCCCACTTCTTCCTACCCGGGCTCCATGGCTATATACATACCTGGGAGATAGCAGCAGGAGGCCATTCGGCCTTTCAATCCTGCTCCACCATTCAATGGGAAACAGCTGACCATCCAGCTCAGTCTCCTGTTCCTGCTGTGTTCCAATCCCCTTTCATGACTTTACCTCAAAGAACTATATCTAAGTCCTCCTTTGGCTTCACTGCCTTTTGTTCCAGTGGCGTTGCTGTGTTACTGTGTGGGTGTAGGCAGGGGTAATGTGATGGTGCTGCCTACTGGAGGATGCACTCAGCGTCCCTCATCATCCTGCAGTAACATCAACCGGGATTCAGCAACTAGAGATAGAAACCATTTCCAGGATATGGGCATCACTGGCTCAGCCAGCATTTATACCCCATCTCTAGTTACCCTTGAGAAGATGGTAGTGAGCTGCTGTCTTGTACCATTTACAGTGCATTTGGTGCAGATAGACTGACAATGCTGGGAGGGAGAGTGTTGCAGAATTTTGGCCGAGTGATTCTCTATCTTTGGTTCTTCAAATTCTGGTTAACTTTATCACGATCGGCAAATGATGTTGAGATTTCAGTCTGCAAACCATCAGCATCTAGCACCCTGTATAAAGAAATATGCACAGATTAGAAATTCAGAGCAGACAATTCTAGTTTCTCTGGAATATCTTTTTCCCCTTTCTTCCCCCAAAGCTGAAACCCTCCAGCCCACTTACTTTCTCCCATCATTCTGACTCTGCTACCCCCTAATGTACACCCTCCCCATTCTCATGGAGTTGTTGATAAATAGGTCTATGCCACCACTTCACGTCCCTGGTTAGACTCTGCACCCTTTCTGGGTCCACTTCCTTTCCCTCAGTTGCTGCAAGTCAGTAATGTAATAGCAGAATGAAACCAAAGGAAACAGACAGGGAGGTGGCAGATCCTGGACAGAAGAGGAACCTTCAGTCTTGGAGAATGGGTCAGATCCTTCTTTGTTTCTTATTGGTCGATTCCAGTGTTATGACGAGTTGGGGATGGACCTTGGTCGCATGTGGGTGTGGTGACACTTTGACCCTCCAACAAATCAATACTACAAGCAAATACGTTCCTACTCCAGACAATCAAAGTGTGAAATACTTTCCACTAGTTACCCCAAAGCACATGCTCCAAAACCCATCCGCATTCTGTACTTGTGCAGTGCCAGGTTTCCCCACAGATGTGTGGTCCCTGCCTCGGAATTTGGGAGTTGCAGTCCTCATGCAGGCACTGGAGCCCTGTCTCTGGAACATGAATGAAAAGTGTGGGATAGGGAGGTTAATAAGGGGCAGCAGGTTTTAAGCAGAGGTGGCTCAGTGGCTAGCACTGCTGCCTCACAGCGTCAGGGACCTTAGGCGACTGTGTGGAGTTTATTCATTCTCCCCATGTTTGCATGGTTTCGTGCAGTTCTCCAGTTTCCTCACACAGTCCAAAGATGTGCAGGTTAGGTGGATTGCCCATGCTAAATTGCTGACAGTGTCCATTCATGTGCCGGTTCGACAATTAGCCATGGGAAATGCAATGTTACAGGGAATGAGTGGGTCTGAATGGGATGTTCATCATAGGGTTGGTGTGGACTCGATGGATGAATACTCTGTTCCTGCACTATAGGGACTCTATTCTATTCTCATGAGGAAGAATGTACTTGTCTCGATGTGTTGTGAATCTGTGGAATTCTTGATAGAAAATGCGGTGGATGCGAGGACAATGAGCCAATGTAATGAAGAGATACAGATGTTGAATTTGCAATGAGATGAAGGGCGAGAGAGAGCAGGTGGGAACATCCAGCTGAGACAGATGTGAGCTCAATCATCACCATATTAAATAGTGGGGCTGGTTCTCCTGTGCCCTGTGCTCACCTTCTTACGGTAATAACTGGAATGCTGAATCCAAAACTCACCACATTCACCAAAGGAGATTTTCGGAAAATGACAGATAGTCAGGTGGATTAGCATTCCAAGCTTAGATAGTGAGGAAGTATGTAGGAGATAATGATTTTGCAATTTTAAACTGAGGGGAGACAGTGATTTATGGTTTTAGATTGCGTCGTACATTCGCAGCGTCCAGTGTACGCTGTTGTGAATATCTACCCTGTACTTTTTTTACAAAGCCAAGGTCACTGACAATGAAAACCAAAACACCCAGATAACATCGTCTCACCTCGTAATCTCATAAAAGACTTCTGATAAGTCTGGCTGAACTTAGAACACAGATGGAAAGCTGGAAGATTAGATCCACTCCCAAGTGGTTAAACAAAAGGAGACTACAATAGGATGAGGCAGGAGTTGGCTAACGTAGACTGGAAACAAAGACTTTATGGTGGGAAAGTTGATGGACAGTGGGGGAATATCAAAGCAACTTTTTGAAGTGCTCAGCAAAAGTATATATCAGGGAAAAGGAAGGACTGTAGGAAAAGGAATAATCTGCCATGGGTGGCTTAGGAAATAAGAGAGTCTATCAAACTGAAATAGAATGCATACAAATTGCGAAAGACCAAGGAGATTAGAAAAACTTTAAAGATGAACAGAAAGCTAGATGGGATTGGGGGAGAAAAGTGATGAGTAGCTATCCCCAGGGCCAGAATAGCAGTTTACACTGCTGGAGGGAAACCTATTGTGTTGGGAACATATGGCCTCTGTAATTGTTGAAGCACTTCACTGTTACCATAGAGATAATCCTGATCAAGTTAAAAATCACAGCACACTCCAAAAGCTTGTACTTCCAAATAAACCTGTTGGACTATAACCTGGTGTTGTGTGGTTTTTAACTTTGTCCAACCCACCACCGGCTCCTCCACATCAGAATCCTGATAGAGAGCCCCATTGAAACTGAAGCACCTGTCAGGCACTTGAGGCAGCCAAAGGGGCGTGGGGGGAGGGGTGTGTGGTTTAACCACAAAGTGCTGAACTGAACTAGACTTTCAAACTGCCGTTGCCATGGAGATAATACTGAGAGACAGTTTCTTTTCAAAGTCCCAAACCACAAAGGTATAAGAATGGGAGCGGCACATCGGACAGGCGGGGAGTTACCTGATGCTGCCTGGAGGTGTTCTGCATGTACACTATCCAGGGAACTGCCATGTCTCATCAATAAAGACTCAAAGAAGAGCTCTCAGAGTTCTGTGCCTAGCTATTCCTATCCAGCAGGGTTCAGGAATATGAGGACACAGCAGTCAGTCTTCACAGTGGAGGATACGAAGACCATGCCAGTAATTGATAAGGAGACTGAGGAAGGTGAGGACCTAGAAACAACAGTTATCATGAAAGAGTTAGAGCTGGGCAAGCTAATGGAGCTAAAGGTAGACAAGTCTCATTGCCCTGATGGAATACATCCCAAGATACCAACAGAGTTAGGGGGAGAAATAGCAAATCCTACAGCAGAGACAGGCCCTTTGGCCCTTTGGCCCAAACTGGCCCATGCCGATCAGAATGTCCATCCATGCTAACCCCATTACCATGCACTTGGCTCATCTGATTCTGAAACTTTCCTATCCATGTATTTGTCCAAATGCCCTTTTTTTGTTGTTAACAGACCCGCCTCAACCACTTCCACTGGCAGCTCATTCCATATACATACCACCCTCTGTGTAGAACAGTTGCCCCTCAGGTTCCCTTTTAGTCTTTCTCCTCTAACCTTAAACTGATACCCTCCAGTCCTTAGTTCCCTGGGAAAAAGACTGAGTGCGTTCATATTACCCAGACCTCTCATGATCTTATTAACTTCTTTAATATATTCCCCCTCGGTTTCCTCTGCGATAAACAAAAAAGTCCTCGCTTGTCTAACCTCTCCCTATAACTCAGACCCCTGAGACCTGGCATCATCCTTGTAAATTTCTTCTGCACCTTTCCAGTTGAATAACTGAAACCTACACTGCATCCATCACATTTCCCGTGTTTCCCAACGGCACTGGAACCGACGTGACAACACCAATGGATTACAATCCATGATCGACAATTCACTCCGTTACAACAATTACATTTTCACAGCTTCTTCTATGATGCAGGAATCCTTTTGTCTTTCTGGTTTCATGGTAAATTGCCCTCATACAAAACCAATCTGGGGCTTAACTGTTCCTGGGAAATGTGCCATGACTTTTTAAACTTTCAAAAACCAAATGAAATCTCTCTCCACAGTCCCCACGCTAACATGGACTTCGCTGTCTCAGTACTATTTCCAGCCACACTGACATTTGAAATATTCGTCTCTGGACAGAATGCACACCTTTCCTTCCAGATGAAAAGGCCAATGATCAGCACGGATCCTGTAACTATCAAAACTGAACATGAAATTCAATGTGAATTTCTCAACTGCAAATCCCCCCTTTCAGTACTCTGCAACAGAGAAAACAAAGTGCTAGAGATCCTCAGCAGGTCTGGCAGCACCTGAAATGGTGACAGATGCAGGAAACATCGGAGCCTTGAAGAAGTGTTTGGATGATTTCACCAGGCACGTGCGCTTGATGACCGGTATGGAGAAGATGGGGGCATTGTGTTCAACAGTTTTAGACCAGAGATTCTGAACCCATTTTATTCCGTGTTTCTCTGAGATTCCCTCTTTTCAGAAGCAGGCAGGAGTGGGAAGCAGTGGAGAATGAAAATGATGTGTGACCTTCCTAGTGAGAGGATTCAAGTACAGGAGCAGGGATCCCTTTCTGGAAGGGCCTTGGTGAGACCACACCTGGAGTACTGTGTGTACCTTTGTTCCCCTTTCCCAAGGGGAGCTAGCCTGGTTATTGAGAGAGAGTAAAGGAGGGTCACCAGCCTGAGTCCTGGGATGTGTAGATAGTTAAGGGCTGCAGATGCTGGAAGTCAGTTTATACAATGTGGATCTGGAGAGGTGCAGCAGGTCAGGCAGCATCAGAGGGGCAGGAAAGTTGATGTTTTGGGTCAGGACAGTTTATCAGTCCGGATAAATAGTCCTGACCCGAAACATCAACTTTCCAGCCCCATCGTATCCATGCTGGTCATCAAGCGCCTATTTATTCTAGTCCCACGTTCTGGCACTCCGTGTAACATCTTGGTGTGATCATCTAAACACTTCTTCAAGGCTGCAATGTTTCCTGCATCTGTCACCATTTCAGATGCTGACAGACTTGCTGAGGATGTCCAGCAATTTATGTTCTTATTGCAGATTTCCACCATTTTGCTGAAGCACATAGAGTCATAGACATGTATTCAGCTCCATATTTTGTTGACTCACATTTCTGAGATGGCAGGACTGATGGCTGAAGAGGGACTCAATCCTCGTTTAATCGTCCTTTTCTTTGGCTTTCTGAGCTGCTGACTACATCACTAATATTCTACCTCCCATTCCCTGACCCGAATCTGACCCATCTAAGCCGACACTTGATTTCCCAACCCCCTGCCAGATTAGGTAAAACCTCACCAATGGAACTGCAAAAGCCCCCATCAGATTTGTCTCAGCTCTGCCCAGTGGTAACCGGTCAGGCTGGTATAGGTCCCACCCAGAAACGGTCCCAGTGCCTGAAGAATCTAAACCTTTCTCTGGTACACCATTTCCCCAGCCACACATCCAGCTGATCTACCCTCTTATTCCTGCTCTCACTAGCACATGGCACTGGGAGTAAGTCTGACATTATTACGTTTCAGGAGCTACATTTTAATGCATCTCTGCTCTCCCTATATCTAGCTTTCAGGCCCTCATCCCTCTGTTTAGCGATGTTGTTGGTATCTGTGTGTTCCACCACCATGGGCTGTTTAACCTCCAGCTCCAGAAAGTCCTGCAGCCGCTCCATGATATTGCGGATCCTAGCTTTATGGAGGTAACATACCATCCTGGATTCATGTCTGTGGTCACAGCAGTGCCCGCCCTAACCCTGAGCGTTGAATCTCCTGTCACTATAGCCATGTTTCCTCTCTTTCCTCCCACTCTGTGCAGCGTAGCTCTCTGTGGTGGCATGACCCTAGCTGGTGCTGATTTCCCGAGAAGCTACCCCACCCATTCCCGCCCTTACAGAATCCCAAGCGGGATACAGTATCTGTATGAGAAGGGGATGACCACTGGGGACCCCTGCACCCCCTTACTGAGCCTTTTCCTTGATCTGATGGTCACCCATTCCCTTTCTGCCTGTGTAGCCCTCACCTGCAGTGTGACTAACTCACTAAACATGCTGTCCATAACATTCTCAGATGCTCCACAGTGAGTCCACTCTCAGCTCCAGGTCTGAAAAGCAGGTTCCCAGTAACTGCAGATGGACACACTTGCAGCACACATAGCCATCAGGCACACAGGAAGCGTCCCTTATTTCCCACATTGTACAAGAGGACCACACCACGGGTCTGAGGTCCCCTATCACAACATCTCTCTACATTCATCTCGTTACTCCCATTAAGAAAATTTAAACGAGTGAGCAACCTTCCTTCACTTCAAACATGTACATTATAATAAAAAAAATCTTAACTTCAGCAGATATGTCATACTTTAAAAACTTAAATACTCAGCAGGTATTATTGAGAAATTGGCTGTTCCCATTGGGACCACGTGAATTACTGAATGGCCTGAACTAAACTTGAGTTTCAGCTTCACCTTCTCCCAGTCTCACCTCAGTCTGTTTACACCCAACTCCAAAACACTCTCATTGAGCCAAGCAGCCCTCACAGTACAGCCTTGTCATTTTCAATGTCTGCTCATACCTACACTGCCCTCGGCCTCCTGTACTGTTCTAATGCATCTCAATGGGAGCTCAGGAACAGCATCTCATCTTTCAGTTCAGCCCTTTGTAACCCCAGAGTCAACATGGACTTCAGCAGTTTCTGGATGAACAGACAGTTGTCAGAATCTGGAACGTTCCACCTGAAATGGTGTTGGAGTTTGAGTCCACAAGGAAATTCAATGAGAAGCTTGCAGGGAATTGGAAGTCGGGAGTTTACAGGTTAACATCATGAAGTGGGTGACTGGGACTAAATCTGGCATTTGGATAAATCTATGCTCTCTCTCAGGCCAATACCTCCTTCCACAGCTGCAGGGCCAAGAATTGAACACATACCCAAAGGGTGCTCTGACCATGAACTTGAACATCTTTCTGCTTTTTGCTTGACAAAACTATTGGTGATATTTTCCCAGACTGAACAAACCTTTCTCATTCCACAGTTAAATGCCAATGATATTCAGATCCGCTGACTGTAAAAACTTGTTTTTGAGATCCCAGTCTCAATTATTCTCAATTAATATCCTAGAAAATGAATTCGCAAAACAAAGCTCACAATCAGTGCAAGGTGAATAGTGAAGGCGAACACTTCTCTTGGAATGTGTTTGATGTGTAAACACTCCTCTTGAAATCACCCCGCCCCCCTCCCCAAAAGAGGACATGTGCATGCGCCTTGCTGTACCTTGCCCCAAATAAAGGTGGCGGCCATAACCCAGGACCGCTCACTGCCTGAGGCCCACAGCTGTTTTCCCTTTGCTGCAAATGTGGGACCAGGATTTTCTAATTCAGATTAACGACCTGCACAGAGTGTAACTAAACCCTCCCAGTCTACACTGATACATCTCATCCGGTTTCTGCTGCCACTCTCCCTTTTCCACCTCCTGCAAACACCAAGGGTCATCACGGGTTCTGTGACCCTTCAGCAGAACCGAAGACAGCTGGGAAAAGTAGAATCCCTATAGCGTGGAAACGGGCTCTTCGGCCCAACAATTCCACACCCACCCTCTGAAGTTCATCCCACCCAGATCCATTCCCCTCCCTATTACTCTCCATTTCCCCGGACTAATGCACATCCCTGAACACTACGGGAAATTTAGCTGGGCCAATTCTCCTAACCTGCACATCTTTGGACTACAGGAGATAGGGGTTAAAGAGTAAATAATAGGTGGGGACAGAGTGCAAAGAGAGACAGGAACATTTGGAAAGACCAAGGAGTGAATAACAATCTGGTGGGAGGGTGGAAAACTGTTAGTGGAGGAGACAGGAACTTGGTAGCATCTCAGTGGTGGTGGTGGAAATGGTGACTGATCAGTTACATTGTGGCTGCAAAAAGGTCACGGAGCTTCAAGTTGCCTGTCACTTTAACACACAAGACTGTTCCCTGTCCAACATCTGTCTCATGCTTACTGCAGTGTTCCAGTGAAGCTTGATACAATCTGGCAGAACACTCCAGAACATACCAAATGGTCTCCTATTTCAAGGACTGCAATTTCCCCTCCCATGTGGTCAACAATGCCCTCCAGTGCATCTCCTCCCCTTCCTACACCACTGCCCTTGAACCCCACCCTTCCAACCCCAACAAGGATGGGATCCCCCCACTCCTCACCTTCCACCCAGATACAACACATCATCCTCTGCCATTTCCACCACCTACAATCAGACCCCACCAGAGATATGTTTCCCTCCCCTCCCCTTTCAGCATTCCACAGAGACCATTCCCTCTGTGACTTCCTCGTTAGGTCCAAGCTCCCCACCAACCCATCCTCCACTCCCAGCACCTTCGCTTGCCACTGCATGTGGTGTAAAACCTGTGCCCACACCTCCCCCTCACCTCCATCCAAGGCACCAAAGGATCCTCCCACATCCAGCAGAGAATTCCCTGCCCACCCAAACACCTCAACTATTGTGTCCTTTGCTCTCAACGTGGTCTCCTCTTCACTGGGGAGTCAGGACGCCAACTTGTGGAATATTTCAGGGAATATTTCTGGGACACATGCACCAACCAACCCCACCGCCCTGTGGCCGACCACTTCAGCTACATCCCCTCCGCCGCCACGCTGCCAAGGACATGCAAGTCCTGGGTGTCCTCCACCCCCAAATCCAAGCCACCCCACGCCTGGAGGAAGAACACCTCATCTTCCACCTTGGAACCTTTCAACCACACGGCATCAAGGTTTCCTCATCTCCTCTCCCCCACCTTATCACAGATTCAACCCTCCAACTCGGCACTGGCCTCTTGAACTGTCCCACCTGTCCACCTTCCTTCCCAATTATCCATTCCACCCTCTCACCACTACCCCATCTACATCTACCTAGTCTCTTCGTAGCTCCCTTACCCCCCAACCCCAAACATCCCTCCCTATTTATCTCTCAGCCCTCTTCCCCCACCTCCCACATTTCTAATGAAGTGCTTACATGCCCAATATGTCAATTCTCCTGCTCCTTGGATGCTGCCTGACCTGCTGTGCTTTTCCAGCACCACAGGCTGGAAGAACAACACCTCATCTCCCAGTCGGGGACCCTACAATCCTCTGGCTTCAACATCAAATTCAATAATTTTAGCTCCTGAACTCTCCCATGTCCTAGTGTCTTTGCCCCTTACCCCACACACCAGGCCTTGTTATTACATAGTGGCTAACCATAGGTAGTGTGTAATGCCAGGCTAACAGTCCCCATAAACAGCTATTCACCCTCCCCCTCAGATCGTTATCCACTCTTTTTGTCCAATTGCTCTTATCTCTTTCTTTGGACTCTATTCCCCCCCTATCATTTACTCCTTAACCCCTACCTTCTGCATAAAAAACAACATTTTTTCTCAGTAGCATCAGTTCCTGAGGATGTGTCACCGAATCCAAAATGCGAACCGATTTCACTTCACAGATGCTGCCAGATCTGTTGAGCTTTTCCAGTACTTTCAGTTGTTATGTGTGATTTACAGCATCCACAGTTCTTTCAATTTACCCGGAGTATCTAATTCAGCTCTAGCAGACTGAAACAGTGTTTATCAACCTTCCCAGTCCACACCACCTCCATCTCTCTCCCAGTCTCTGCTGTCTCTCCCACTCCCTTCACACTCACTGAGTCCTCCCTCACAGTGACACTGCGCCTGCAAAGCTGATGGTCATGTGTTGGCCTGCTGGACACACCCCTCATTTATTCCCATTGGCTGGAGGATCACGCCAAATCTCCTATTGGTCTGAAGCTGTGTCAATCAGCCAGGCCCCATTGTGACCTGAGTGGTGGGATCCTCCCAGGTGCATCAGAGGCTGAGGGGTGACCTCACAGAGGTTTATAAAATCATGAGGGGCATGGGTAGGATAAATAGACAAGGTCGTTTCCCTGGGGTGGGGGAGTCCAGAATGAGAGGGCATAGGTTTAAGATGAGAGGGGAAGAATTTACAATGGATCAGAGGGGCATTTTTTTTTTCCCACCGAGGTTGGTGCGTGTATGGAATCTTCTGTCGGGAAGTGGAGGATGTTGGTACAATTATACCATTTGACATCTGGATGGGTATATGAATAGGAAGGGTGTATGTGCCAAGTGTTGGCAAATGGGACTTAGATTAGGTTGGGATATCTGGTCAGCATGGACCAGTTTAACCAAAGGGTGTATTTTCATGCTGTACATCTCTATGGCTCTGCCCTGTGATAAGCTTCATCATTCACAGTGAATGAGGCAGTATCACAGAGCACAGGGGCTGGGAGCTATTCAGCCCATTGGGGCTGTACTCTCTCCCTCTGGAGATAGTGCCAGTCAGTTCCAACTCACCTCCCATTTGGACATAGCCTTCCAAATCCTTCCTTGAAAAGTTAAATTTCAAATTTGTTTTAACAATAGCTACTGAATCTGCATTCAGCTGTCTTTCAAACTGTTCCAGATGCTCAGAACTTAGTGAGTAAAATAATCTTCACATTTTTAACCTGCATTATTTGCCAGTTACCTGAAAGTAGTTACTAAAAATCGTGACGTTAAAAATTTCTCACTCTGTCTCTCTATAAATGAAATATCCTGGAAACAAATCAACTCCTGGTCGAAATCACTGCTTATCCTTCTCAGCTCCAAGGAGAATTGTCTGACCTTCTGCTAACTCTCCATAAAAGAGAAACCCATCTTAATTTTATTTATTAGTGTCGTAGAGATGTACAACACAGAAACAGACCCTTCAGTCCAAATTGTCCATGCCGACCAGATATCCTAAATTAATCTCGTCCCATATGCCAGCACTTGGCCCATAACCTTCTAAACATTTCCCAATCACATATCCAATGAGATGCATTTTAAATGTTGTAACTATACCAGCCTCCACACTTTCTCTGGCAGCTTATTCCATACACATATCACGTTCAGCTTGAAACTTTGCCCCTAATATCCCTTTTCAATCTTTTCCCTCACGCCTGTGCTTTCTAGTTTTGGACTCACCTAAACAGGAATAAGACCCTGGCTGTTTACCCTATCCATGCCCCTCACGATTTTATCAACCTCTATGGTCACCCCTCAGCATCCGATTCTCCAGTGAAAACAGCCTCAGTCTATTCAGCCTCTCCCTATAGCTCAATCACTCAACCCTGGAAACATCTTTGCACATCTTTTCTGAATCCTTTCAAGTTTCACAATATCATTCCGATAGTGGGGAGACCAGGACTGAAAGCAGAATTCCAGAAGTGACTGAATCAATGTCCTGTACAGCCGCAAAATGACGTCACAACTCCTGTACTCAATGTACTGACTGATAAAGGCAAGAATACGAAACACCTTCTTCACTACCCTGCCTATCTATGATTCCACTTTCAAGGAACTATGAACCTGCACTCCAAGATCTCTTAGTTCAGCAACACTGCCCAGGACCTTCCCATTAAGTGTAGAAGTCCGGCCCTGATTTGCTTTTCCAAAATGCAGAACCTCACATTTATCAAAATTAAACTTCATCTGCCACTCCTCAGCCCATTTGATCGGAGTCTCATTGTACTCTCAGGTAACTTTTCTGTCCACTGCACCTCACATTTTGGTGTCTACTGTAAACCTACTAACCATAGCTCCTATATTCACATGGAAATCATTGATATAAATGACAAAAAGCAGTGGACCCAGCACCCAGCCTGACAGCATTTTGCTCACCACAGGCTTCCAGTCCTAAAAGCACCCTCCACCAAGACACTGACTGCTCAGCAAGGTTAGAGCTCATGGAATACAGGGAGAACTAGCCAATTGGGATCCAGAACTCGCTCAAAGGCAGAAGACAGAGGGTAGTGGTGGAGGGTTGATTTTCAGACTGGAGGCCGGTGACCAGTGGAGTGCCACAAGGGTCAGTGCTGGATCCACTACTTTTTGTCATTTATATGAATGACTTGGATGTGAACATAGCAGGCATAGTTAGTGAGATGACACCAAAGTTGGAGGTGTAGTGGACAGTGAAAACAATTACCTCAGAGTACAACGGGATCTTGATCAGATGAGTGAATGTGCTGAGGAGTGGCATTTGGGGAAATCAAATCTTAGCAGGACTTATACACTTAATGGTAAGGTCCTGAGGAGTGTTACTGAACAAAGAGACCTTGGAGTGCGGGTTCATAGCTCCTTGAAAGTGTAGCCACAGGTAGATAGGATAGTGAAGGCGGCATATGGTTAGAACATTAAGTACAGGAGTTGGGAGGTCATGTTGTGGCTGTACAGGGCATTGGTGAGGCCACTATTGGAATATTGCGTACAAATCTGGTCTCCTTCCTATCGGAAGGATGTTGTGAAACTTGAAAGGGTTCAGAAAAGATTTACAAGAAAGTTACCAGGATTGGAGGATTTGAGCTCAGCTGAGGGTTGAATAGATTTTGAATAGACTGGGGCTATTTTCCCTGGAGCGTCGGAAGCTGAGAGGTGAGCTTATAGAGGTAAATAAAATGAGGGGCATGGATAGGATAAATAGACAAAGTCTCTTCCCTGGGGTGGTGGATCCCAGCACTAGAGGGCATAGGTTTAGGGTGAGAGGGGAAAGACTTTAAAGAGACTTGTGGGGCAACGTTTTCACAGAGGGTGGTATGTGTATGGAATGAGCTGCCAGAGGAAGTGGTGGAGGTTGGACGAATGCAACATTTATAAGGCATCTTATTGGGTATATGAATAGGAAGGATATGGGCCGGGTGCAGGCAGGTGGGACTACATTGCGTTGGGATATCTGGTCAGCATGTACTGGTTGGACCGAAGGGTCTCTGCTTCTGTGTTGTACATCTATGACTCTTTGATCTTCCAAACAATTTTGTATCCAAATAGCTAGTTCCGCCTGTATTCTATGGTGTTGAACTTGCTAACCAGCCTGTTATGTGGAACCTTGTGTCTTTCTCAAGTCCAAGTTAATGACTTCCATGCACAAAGCCATGCTGACTCTCCCTAATCTTTTCTTGCCTTTCCAATGACATGTAAATTCTGTCCCTGAGAATCCCTTCCAACAACTTGCCTGCCACTGACTTCAGGCTCACCGGTCTATAGTTCCCTGTCTTTTCCTTACTACCTTTCTCAAATAATGATTTGGAGATGCCAGTGTTGGACTGGGGTGTACAAAGTTAGAAATCACACAACACCAGGTTATAGTCCAAACGGTTTAATTGGAAGCACACTTCCAAATAAACCTGTTTGACTATAACCTGGTGTGTGATTTTTAACTTTCTCAAATAATGGCACCCATCTTCCAGCACCTTGTCTGTGGCAATTGATGATACAAATATCTCAGCGAGGGGCCCAGCAATCACTTCCCTGGCTTCCCACAAAGTTCTGGGATACACCTGCTCAGATTCCTGGGATTTATCCACCTTTCTGCTTTTTAAGACATCCAGTAGCTCCTCCACTGTAATATGAACAATTGCCAAATTATCACTATTTATTTCTCCAAACTCTCTAGCTTCCATATAATTTTTCAGTAAAAACTGATGTGAAATACTTACAGAATCTCTCCCACCGCCTGCGGTTCCATAGACAGCCTTACTGATTTTTGAGGGTTGCTATTCTCTGCCTGGTTACTCTTTTGTCCAGCCATCCCTTTCCCTGGAAATAACCTCCCGCAAACAAATTTTGCAAGTTCTTACCTTGTGCCATCGAAATTGTCCAATTTAGAAGGCTACCTATTAGATCTGGTCTATTATTTTCTGTAACTATTTTAAAGCTAGTAGAATTATCAGAGAATCCAGACAGCGTGGAAGCGGGCCATTCAGCCCATCACATCCACACTGAACATCAGAGCCTTCTACCCTACCCCTATAACGTTGCAATTCCAATCAGCAATCCACCTGGCCAGCACATCCCTGAACACTATGGGCAATTCAGCCTGGATAACCCACCCATCCTACACATCTTTGGACTGTGGGAGGAAACCAGAGCAACCAGACGAAACCCAAGCAGACAACCACAACAAGGTGATCATCCCTTTCTTATTTCCCAATTCTATCCAAGTAACTTAACTGGAAATACTCCCAATATCCTCCCTGAGCACAACCATAAAGGTATCCCTAATCCAAAACGCCATTCTGCCTCCTCTCGTCCCCCTTTCTATCCTTCCTATTGCACCCTAGAACATTAAGCTGCCAGTCCTATCCATCACTGAGCCACGTTTCTGTAATATCCATGATATCCCAGTCCCATGTTCAAAACCATATCCTCAGCTCATTTGCCTTCCCTGACGGGCCTTTTGCACTGAAATAAATGCAGTGAAACTGCTCTGTCCCACCTCGTTCTGTGCCTTGCCCTTGCCTGCCTTGACTGTCTAACTTCTCAACTGTACCAGCCTCAGACATACCTCTTCTCTCACTATCTCTTTAGGTTTACCCCCCACTCCCTCACTGGTTTAATGCCTCCTGAGTAGCACTAGCAAATCTCCCTGCCTGGATATTAGACACCTTCCAATTCAGGTACAATCCATCCTTCTTATGCACGTCAATTCTACCCCAGCAGAGATTCCAATGATCCAAACATGGCAATCCTTCTCCCCTGCACCAGATCCTTAGCCACACATTCATCTGCTCTATCCTGCTGTTTCTACTCTCACTAGCATGCGGCACAAAGAGTAATCCAGATATTACTACCCACGAAGACCTACTTTTTATCCTCCAGGATAATTTGCTATATTCTCTCGTCAGAACCTCATCCTTTCCTCTTCCGATGTCATTGGTACTAATGTATAATGAGCTCCCACTGATCATACTCCCTTTTGAGAATACTCTGCTCCCTCTCCGAGACATCCTTGTCCCTGGCACCAGGGAGGTACCACCCATTCTGATGTCTCACTGTCAGCTGCAGAAACGGCAGTCTGTGCCCTATACCAGAGAATCCCCTATCACCATCGATCACCAGGAACCTCATATACCTCACATTACATTGGAGCCAGTCTCTGTACCAGTACCTTGCTTGTCAGTGCGATATGCCCCTGAGAGGGTGACCTCCGACGCTTTCCGAAACAGTGTACTTGTTTGAGATCAATCAGCCGGGCCCCATTGTGAGGTAAGTGGTGGGATCCTCTCTCTCTCTGCCCTGTGATGAGGTTCATCCTTCACAGTGAATGGGGTAGTATCACAGAGCACAGGGGCTGGGGGCTATTCAGCCCATTGGGACTGTACTCTCTCCGTCTGGAGATGCTGCAAATCTATCCCAACTCCCCTCTCACTTGCCCAAAGCCCACTAAGTCTTTCCTTAAAAGGTAAAATTATAAATCTGTTTGAGAACACCTGCTGAATCTGTGTCCAGCTGCCGTTCAGCCTATTCCAGGTGCGCAGAACTTACTGAGTGAAATAATGTTCCCATTTTCACTCTGCATTATTTGCCAGTTACCTGAAAGTAGTTACGAAAAATTGTGATCGTGCTAACAATTCCTCTCTCTCTGCAAATTAATTGTTTGGAAACAAATCTGCACCTGGTCCAAATCACTGCTTAACCGTCTCAGCTCCAAGGACAATTATCTGTGCTTCTGCTCGCTCTCCACAAAAGAGGAACGCATCTTAATTTATTAGTGTCATAGAGATGGACAGCACAGAAACAGACCTTCGGTCCAATTCGTTCATGCCGACTCGGGATCCTAAACTACTGGAGTCCCATTTGCCAGCTATTGGGCCCTATCCCTCAAAACCCATCCCATTCACGGATGCCTTTCAAATGTTGTAATGGCATCAGTCTCCACTACTTCATCTGGCAGCTCATTCCACACACACACCACACTCAGCTTGAAAACGTTGCCCCTTCGATCCCTTTTAAATCTTTGCCCTCTCAACTTAAGCCCATGTGCTCTTGTTTTGGACCCACCTCACCTGGGGGGGAAAAGACCCTGGCTGTTCACCGTATCCATGCCTCTCATGATTTATAAATCTCCATAAAGTCACCTCTGTCTTTGACTCTTCAGGGTAAATAGCCCCAGTCTCTCCCTGTAGCCCAAATCCTTCAACCCTGGCAATGTTTTTGCAAATCTTGTCTGACTCCTTTCAAATTTCATAACATCCTTCCCAGAACAGGGATATTCGAACTGAAAGCAGAATTCCTGAAATGGCTTAATCAATGTCCTGTGAAGCCACAATATGACTTCCCAGCTTCCGTATTCAATGCATTGACTAATAAATATAAGCATACCATACACCACCTTCACTAGTCTGCCTACCTGCGACTCTACTTTCAAGGAACAATGAACCTGAACTCCAAGATCTCTTTGTTCAGCAACACTCCCCAGGACTTTACCATTAAGTGCATAAGTCCTGTCCTGATTTGCCTTTCCAAAATACAACAGCTCACATATATCTAAATTGAACTCAGTCTGCCATTTTTCGTTCCAATGGCCCATCTGGACTAACTTTCTACACTGCCCACTACCCCTTCAATTTTGGTGCCTTCTGACCATATCTCATATATTCACATCCAAGTCATTTATTGAAGGCCCCAATATCCATTGCTGCAGCACACTGCTGCTCACAGGCCTCCAGTCCACAAAACAACCCTACATCACCACTCTCTGTCTCCTACCTTCAAGCCAGTTTTGTATCCAAATGGCTTGTTCTCCCAGCATTCTATGTTATCTAACCTTGCTAACCAGTCTGCTTTGTGGAACCTTGTTCAATTCCCATGGAGACAACGTTCACAGGCTGCCATCATCAATCATCTTTGTCACATCTTCAAGGAAAAAAAATACTCAAGTTAGTGAGACACGATTTTGCACAAACAAAGCCACTTTAACTCTCCCTAATCATTTCCAAATACACGTATATCCTGTCCCTCAGAATCCCTTCCAACAACCTTGCCTGCCACTGACTTCAGGCTCACTGTTCTCTTGTTCCATGGCCTCTCCTTACCACCTTTTAAAAAATAATGGCACCTCACCTGTCGCTATCAATGATACAAATATCTCAGGAGAGGCCCAACAATCTTAAAGGAGGACAGAGGGGGTTAGGGAGGATATTCCAGAGGTTTGTGTCCTTGGCAGCTCCAATCGTTGAGTGATGTAGGTGGGGGATAGCTGTCAACGGAGACAATTAATGGTTAATCGTGGGTAGTGTGTAATGGCAGGCAATGTGATAACAATGTGTGTGAGTTAAGGGTTGGAGGGATGGGGTTCAAGGGCAGTGGTGTCGGAAGTGGAGGAGATACACTGGAGGGCATTGGGGTTGACCACATGAGAGGGGAAATTGCAGTCCTTGAAATATGGTCCATTTGGTATGTTCTGTAGTGTTCTGCCAGCTTCACTAGAACACTGCACCTAAGCATGAGACAGATGTTGGCCAGGGAACACGCTCGTGTGTTAAAGTGGCAGGCAACCGGGAGCTCAGGGTCTTTTTTGGCCTGAGAGGGAGCATAGATTGATCCAAATTGCACTTCATTTCTTTGTAGGAACTGTCAGATTTAGTCCCAATCACCCACTTCATAATGTTAACCTGTAAACTCCTTATGGACTCAAATCCTAGCACCTTTTCAGGTGGAATGTTCCAGATTCTGATAACTCTGTTCATTGAGAAAAATGATCCCTTTTAAATCTTTTCCCTCTCATCTTAAGCCTGTGTCCTCTAGTTCTGAACCCACAGAACCCGGGAAAAAGTCCCTGACCGCTCACCTTATCCAGGTCCATCATGATTTTATAAACATTTATAAGGTCACCTCTCAATCTCTAACTCTCCAGGAAAAATAGTCCCAGCCTATTCAGCATTTTCCAATAGCTCAACCCGTCCAACCCTGGCAAAGTCCTTGCAAACCTTTTCTGAAACCTTTGAAGTTTCACAACATCATTCCTAGAACAGGGAGATTGGAACTGAAAACAGAATCCCAGAAGAGCATTAATCAATGTCCTGTACAACCACAATATGACGTCACAACAGCTGCATTCAATGCATTGACCAATAACGGGGAGTGTACCAAACACTGCATTCACGACCCCGCCTACCTGTGACTCGACTTTCAAGGAACTATGAACCTGGACTCCAAGGTCTCTTTATTCAGCAACACTCCCCAGGACTTTACCATTAAGTGTACAGGTCCTGCCCTGACTTGCCTTTCCGAAATCCAACAGCTCACATTTGTCTAAATTGAACTCCATCTGCCATTCCTTGCGCCATTGACCCATCTGATCAAGATCCTGTTGTATTCTGAACTAACCTTCTTCACTGTCCGCTACACCTCCAATTTTGGTGCCTTCTGTAAACCTACTGACCATACCTTACACATTCACATCCAAGTCAATTATTTAAGGACCCAATATCGATCCTTGTAGCACACTGCTGCCCACAGGCCTCCAGTCCGCAAAGCAACCCTCCATCACCACCCTCTGTCTCCTACCTTCAAGTCAGTTTTGTATCCAAATGGCTTGCTCTCCCTGCATTCCATGTTATCTAACCCTGCTAACCAGTCTGCTTTGTGGAACCTTGTTGAATGTCCACATAAACAACATTCACCGCCTGGCTTCATCAATTTTCTTTGTCACTTCAAAACATTCAGTTAAGCTAGTGAGACACAATTATGCATGTACAAAGCCACATTGACTCTCCCTAATCATTCCTTACCTTTCCTAATAGATGGATATCTTGTCCCTCAGAATCCCTTCCAACAACTTGCCTGCCACTGACTTCAGGCTCACTGTTCTCTTGTTCCATGGCCTCTCCTTACCACCTTTTTAAAATAATGGCACCTCACCTGTCGCTACCAACGATACAAATATCTCAGGAGAGGCCCAACAATCACTTCTAGATTTCCAGAAAGTTCTGGGATACACCTGATCAGGTCCCAGGACATTATCAACCTTGATGCCATTTAAGACACCCAGTACCACCTCCTCTGTAACATGGACACTTTTCAAGGTATCTCTGTTTATTTCTCCAAACTCTCGAGTTTCTATATCCTTCTCCAGTAAAAAATGATATGAAATATTTGCATATCTTTCCCATTCCCTGTGGTTTCATAGACAGCCTTGTTGATCTTTAAGGGGTCCTATTCTCTGGTCCAGTTAAACTTTTGTCTGTGATATATTTGTTTAATCTCTTTGGATTCTACTTAAACCATTGCCTGAAGCTATTTCATGTCTTCTTTTTGCTCTCCTGATTTCCCTCAAGTATAAAAGTGTGATCCTGTGCTCCCAATTCCTCTGCCTCTGCAATATCTGCTCCCAGGAGGAGCAATTCCACCCCAGGACATCCCAGAAAGGCCTCCTACTTCAAGGACCACAATTTCCCTCTCACTTGATCAACAATGCCCTCCAATGCATACCCTCCACTTCCCACACCTCCACCTTTATCCCACCACTTCAACCACAATAAGATTATAACCTTGCAGTCTTCACCTTCCACCCCACTAATCTCCAGATACAGTGCATTAACCTCTGTTATTTCTGCTACCTAAAGTCGGATCCCACCACCATAGACATATTTCCCTCTCCACCCCTATCTGCGTTGCACGGAGACCATTCCCTCGGCAACACCCTTGTTAGGCCCACACCCTCCCACCAACCCACGCTCCACACCCTTGACCCTCCCTTGCCGCCACGGGATATGTAAAACATGCGGCCACACCTCCCGCTGACCTCTGTCCAAAGGATCTTTTCACATCAGGCAGAGATTTCTCCGCACATCCCAAAACCTCATCTACTCCATCTGGACACTATGGGAAATTTAACATGGTTCATCCAACTAACCTACACATCTTTGGACTGTGGGAGCAAACTGGAACACCCGAAGGAAACCCTCACAGACACTGGGGAGAACGTGCCAACTCCAACACAGAGTCGCCAGAGGCTGGAATCAAACCCAGGTCCCTGGTGCTGAGGAAGCAGCGCTAACCACTGAGCCACAATACTGTGGGATCTTTGGTGCTGATGGGCTGCCCCACTGATACCTCGGTCACTCACCCTGCCTCATTTCCTAAGAGGCAGCGATGACGGAGTGAAATTATCGCTAGACAATTAATCCAGAGATCCAGATAACGTTCTGGAGACCTGGGTTTGAACTCCATCACAGCAGATTTTGGAACGTGAATTCAATAAATATCTGGAAAATTAATTTTGTGACGACAATGAATCCATTGTCAATTGTTGGGAAATCCCATCTGGTTCACTCATGATCTTTAGGAAAGGAAAATGCCATCCTTACCTGGTCTGATCTGCATGCGACTCCAGTCCTATAGCAACGTGGTTGATTCTTAACTGCCCTCTGGTTAAACGAAGCAATAAATGCTGGCCGAGCCAGTGACAGCCTCATCCTGTGAATGAACAAAGAAAACAGGTCAGGTTTTGTTCCTTCTCTAGTAGGTACATCCTACAAACTGAATCTGAAACGTTCTCGTACACACTGAACAAATACCTTTCCATCCAAACCCTTAACACTATAGCACTCCAAGCCTATGTTGGTAAAGTTAAAACCCCTTATCATTGCATCCATATTATTCTTACAGATAACTGAGGTCTCCTGGTAAAATTGTGTCTCAATTCCCCGCCGACTATTGGGAAAGAGTCTATAATACAATCCCAGTCAGACGGTCATCCCTTTCTTATTTCTCAGTACCACCCAAGTAACTTGCCTGGATGTACTCCCAGGAATATCCTCCCGAAGCCCAGCTGTAATGTTATCCCTAATCAAAGACGCCACTCCCCCTGTACTGTTGCCCCCTTGCTATCGCATCTACACCCTGGAACATTAAGCTGCTAGTCCTATCCATCCCTGAGTGATCCCTCTGTAATTGCTGTAATATCCCAGTGCCATGTTCAAAACCATACCCTGAGCCCACCTGCCTGACCTGTCAGGCCTCTTGCACTGAAATAAATGCAGTGTAACTGGTCCGTCCCACTTTATTCTGTGGCTTGCTCTTGCCTGCCTTGACAGTCTAATCTGAACAGTACCAGCCTCGGACATACCTCTTTTCTCACTATCTCTTTAGGTTTATCCCAACTCCCTCACTGGTTTAATGCCTCCCGAGTGGAACTAGCAAATCTCCCTGCTCATCAGGACCCCATGCTTTCCCCTTTCAATAATTGGTACCAATGTACAATGTCCTCCCACTGGCTATTCTCCCCTTTGAGAATATTCTGCACCCTCTCCGAGGCATCCTTGACCCTAGCATCAGGGAGGCACCACCCCATTCTGATGTCTCACTGTCAGCTGCTTAAATGGCAGACTGTGTCCCTGACTAGAGTGTCCCCTAACACCATCGTTTGCGTGGAACTGGGTATACCTTACATTAGGTTAGAGCCAGTCTCAGTTGCAGTAACTTGGCAGTCAGTGCTATATTCCCCTGAAAGTCTATTACCCCCTACATTTTCCAAAACAGTACACTTGTTTGAGCTGGGGATAACCACTGGATATTCCTGTAGTACCGACCTACCCCTCCTAGTTTTCCTGGCGGTAACCCATCTACCTGACTGTATCTGCAGTATCCTGCAATCCTGAGACTGCCACCTATCACACCCCCTGACCCCTGTCAATTCCTCACTGCCTTTAATCACTCCTTCACCAATCCATGTGATCTGATAGGATTTGCAAACATACTTCCTGCAGACACAATCATCAGGATGATTGAAACTCTCCCTAATCTCCCCCATCCGACAGGAACAGCACAACACTCTACAACAGGCCACGTCTCCGCCTTAACAATCTACAGATCAAGACAAAGGCACAGTCTTACTGCTCGAAAAGTACCGCCCGAGAATAACTTAATGCTTATGCTTTATATTTTAAACATTTAAACAACAGACCGAAAGACATAAAAAAGAAACCCTCACCTTTCTCACTATTAATATAATAAAACCGTCTAAAATTGATGTTTCAAGAGACTGAAACTCACTGAGCTGATCCGGCTGTGAGCTCAGAGAGCGAGGTCTCTCTGAGGGCAGCTGCGAAATGTCACTGTTTGTTTCTCTTTTTTCCAAGCTGCATTTCCGAGCGGTTTATACCTTCACAACCAGACAGCTGGGAGAGGTCACTGCTCGGTTTTATTCACAGGAGGTTGCCTTTGCTGTCCAGACCAGTATTTATTGACCACCTTTATGTGTCTTGGAGAAAGTGGTGGTGAACGGCCTCCCTGAAATGTTGCAGTCCATGGACACCACAGTGATGTTTGGACAACAATCCCCCACTAGACCCACATCCCTCTCTGTCTCTGTAATCCCCCTCCGGCTTCAGAAATTGCATGTGTGTAATTTTACCTCAAATTGTACACGGAGAATGATGGAGCTTTTTAAAAAAATAATATATTGCTAAAAAGGGAGGCAATGGCCAGATGATACTTCTTGCTAGACGAGTAAAATGAGCAATCTTCCGAGGATTACGGTTAGATGGTAGCATCATGGCTGATGGTGGCATCAGATATCAATAAAATCTCAAATGAAAAGGCTAGTGATGACCATGAAACTATTATCGACTGTTAGGAAAAAACCCATCTGGTTCATTAATGCCCTTTAGGGAAGGAAACGGTCATCCTCACCCGGTCTGGCCAACATGTGACTCCAGACCCACAGCAATGTGGTTAACTCTCAACTGCCCTCAGGGTAAACATCCACATCTGAGAGAATAAACAAAAAGAGATTTATATTTAAATCGCAGAGGAAAGCTTTTTTAAAAACTAAATTGTGTTTTCAAACTTTAAAACAAAATCACCTTGGTCAGATGGCACTATAGACGATGCAATAATCAGGGAGAATATAAGGAACAAATATACAGAGAGATCTCCGATATACACTCACAACAATAAGGTTATAGTAGTAGGTGATTACGATAGTGTGAAAGGTTTGGTTGGGAAAGAATGTGTTAAATGAGTTCAAGAAATGTTCTTTATCAATATTTAAATGTTCCTATCAGGAAGCAAGCAACACCTGACCTTTTCTTGTCTGATCAGACAGGGCAAGTGACGGAAGTGATAGGACGGTAACAGTTTGGGTGAGAGGTAATTGTGGGCACCACGGAGAAATAGTTGTATAATCGATAACTACAGGTGAGCTGCCTGATGACTGGAGAGTGGCTAATGTTGTACCTTTGTTAAAGAAGGGATATAAGGAGCAGCCTAGGAACTGTAGACCTCAGTGGTGGGTAAGCCGCTGGAGGCGATTCGGAAGGATAGGATTTGCATGTATTTGGAGAGTTAAGGAATGATTAGGGACACTCAACATGGTTACTTAACAGGGTGTCTCACAGATTTGATTGAGATTTTTAAGGTAGTCACCAAGAAGATCGATGAGGGCAGAGTGGCAGACATTGTTTATTTGGACTTTAGTAAAGCCTTTAAAAAGGTTGTGCAGGGGAGACGAAGTTGTAAAGTTCGATCCCATGGGATTCAGCAAGAGCTTGCCAACTGGATACAAAATTAGCTTAACAATAGGAGACAGTAATAGTGGAGGGTTGTTTTTCACACTGGAGGCCCGTGACCAGCAGTGTTCTCCAGGAATCGGTGCTGAGTCCATTTTTGTTTGTCCAATGTGTAGATGATTTGAATTAGAATATACAAGGCATGGTTTGTTTGTGCGTGACATCAAAAACTGTTAAGGTAGACAGTAACAAAAGGTTATCCACGAATACAGAGGGATCCTGATCAATTGGGTGAATGGGCTGAAATGTGGCAGATGGAATTTAATTTGAATAAATGTAAGATATTATATTTTAATAAAACAAACATCTCCTTTAGCCTCATTAATTAATTACACTAATTAAAAATAAGGCCTTGAGTAGTGATGTGGAACAAAGAGACCGAGGGGTTCAGGTCTTTGCAGTTTGTGTCACATGTAGACAGGGTGGTTAAGTGGGTGTTTAGCACGCTTACCTTCATTGCTCAGACCTTTAGGTATAGGAGTTGGGACACTGTCATGAGGTTATACATGATGTTGGTGAAGCCTCTTCACTGTGTTCAGTTCTTGTCCCCCTATTAGAGGAAGGATGTTATTAAATTGGAGAAGGTTCAGAAGATGTTTCCCAGGATGTTGCCATGAATGGAGGGATTGTTTTAGAAGGAGAGGATGGATAGGCTGGGATGTCTGTCACTGGAGAGCAGGAGGTTGAGGGGTGACCTTATTAGAGGTTTATAAAATCATGGAGTGTGTAGATAAGATGAATGGCTGCATGGGAGGGGGATTCAAGACACCGGTGCATACAGTTTGAGAAGAGATGACAAAGATTTTAAAAAGACATGAGCTTTTCTATTTTTGCACTTATGGGTTGAACTTCCAGAGGAAGTGGTAGCTATGAATACAATTACAATACTTAAAAGATATTTGGATAAGTTCATAAATAGGAAATATTTGGAGGGATATATGCCAAGCAGAGGCAGGTGTGATTAGTTGAGGTGGAATTATAGTCGACATGGATTGGTTAAACCACAGGGTCTGTTTCCATGATATATACCTTTGAAACTCTAACTCTCGGTGTCTTCATGCTCACAACTCTCCCTATCACTGTCACCTCATGAAGCTTCACAACTCTTCCTTATCTCTGCTATCATAAGCATCTCTGTAACATCCTCCAATCACACAATCCTCCCTATCTCTGTACTCTCGATCCCCACAAATCTCTCTGCTAAGTGCATTTCTGTAATTCCAGCCTTGAGGATAGCCCATTTTTAACTCAGATTCCTGCACCCTGAGCTCCAGAATTTCCTACTAAACCTCTCTGCTCATTTGCCTCCCCAAAACATTAACCAATCATCTATCATCTATTCTAATATCAAAAAGGTATTAGATGATCGCAGCGGGCATGTGTGCTTGATGACCAATATGGATAAGATGGGGGCATTGTGTTCAACAGTTTAATACCCGAGACTCTGATCCCATTTTATTCCGTGTTTCTCAGTGATTCCCTCTTTTTGAAGCAGACATGAGTGAGAAGCAGTGGAGAATGTAAATGATACATGGTCTGCATAGTGAGAGGATTCCACCACCACTGGCTGTTTACCCTCCAGCTCCACAATGTCCAATAACCTATCCATGCTATCGCGGATCCTGGCACCAGGGAGGTAACATGCTATCCTCGATTCATGTCTGTGGCCACAGAAGTGCCTGTCTGTACCCCTGACTATTGAATCCCCGTTACTCTCTTTCCTCCTGTTCTGTGCAGAATCCAAAGCGGGATACAGTATCTGTTTGATAATGGGATGATCACTGGGAACTCCTGCATTTCCTTCCTGAGCCTTTTACTTGATCTGATAGTCATCCATTCCCTTTCCTAACTCACTGAACGTGCTGTCCATAACATCCTCAGTATTGCAGATGAGCTACAGTGAGTCCACTCACAGCTTCAGATCTGAAAAGCAGTTTCCCAGTAACTGCAGATGGGCACACTTCCTGCACATATTGTCGCCAGGGACACTGGAAGCATCCCTTATTTCCCACATTGTACAAGAGGAGAACACCGCGGATCTGAGGTCTCCTGTAACAATGTCTCTCTAGATACAGTTAGTTCTCCCATCGCGAGAACATTAATGAGCTAGCAACCTTTCTTCACTTCAAGCATGTCCATTATAATCTAAAGCCCAGACCTTTACTTAAGCTGACATGTTATACTTTAAAACCTGTTACAAAATATTCAGCAGGTATCTCATAAAAATTGGCTATTCCCATTGGGAGCATGTGAATTTCTGAATGGCCTGAACTAAACCCGAGTTTCAGCATCACCTTCTCCCTATCTCACCTCACTGTTTTCACCCAACTCCAAAACACACTCACTGAGCCAAGCAGCACTCCCAGTGCAGCCCTGTCATTTTTAGTTGTCAGAATCTGGAACATTCCACCTGAAAAGATGCTGGAATTTTAGTCCATAAGGAATTTGAGTCCATAAGGAATTTTAGTGGGTAGTTTGCAGAGAACTGAAAATAAGGAGTTTACAGGTTAACATTACGAAGTGGGTGATTGGGGACTAAATCTGACAGTTCCTGCAAAGAGATGAGGTGCAATTTGGATAAATCTGTGCTCCCTCTCAGGCCAATATCTCCTTCCGCAGCTGTAGGGCCCAGAACAGAGCACACACCCAAAGGGTGATCCAGCCACAAATTTGTCCATCTCTCTGATTTTTGCTTGACAACAGAACAGAAAAACCTTTCTGTTTCCACAGTTAAATGCCAATTATATTCAGGTCCTGATGTCTCTGCTGACTGTAAAAACCTGTTTTTGAGATCCCAGTCTTAATTAATATCCCATAAAATGAATTCACACAACAAAACTCACAGTCAGTGCAGGATGAATAGTAAAGACAAATATTTATCTTGCACCTAACCTACACATCTCTGAAAACTAGGGGCAATTTAGCTCCCAGTGCAATGGCAAAGGAGATAGGGGTTAAAGAGTGAATAATAGGTGGGGACAGAGCCCAAAGGAACATTTAGAAAGAAAAAGGACTGGATAGCGATCTGGCTGGGAGAGTGCATAGCTGTTAATGGAGGGAACAGGAACCGGTGTCTGGCAGCATCTCAGTGGATGGGATGGAAATGGTGGCTGATGTACGTTCTGCCGCAAAACAGACCCTGAGCTTCCAGTTGCCTGCCACTTCAACACACGAGCCTGTTCCCTGGCCAACATCCCTGTCTCATACTTACTGCAATGTTCCAGGGAAGCTTGATACAAACTGGCAGAACACTCCAGAACATACCAAATGGCTCCGTATTTCAATTACAGCAATTTCCCCTCCCATGTGGTCAACAATACCCTCCACCATATCTACTCTACTTCCCACACCTCCACCCTTGAACCCAACTACTTCAACTGCAACAAGGATAGAATCCCCCAAGTCCTCACATTCCACCCAGGTACAACACATCATCCTCCACCATTTCCACCACCTACAATCAGACCCCATCAGAGATATATTTCCCTCCCCAGTCCTTTCAGCATTCCTCAGAGACCATTCTCTCTGTGACTTCCTTGTTAGATCCACGCTCCCCACCAACCCATCCTCCACTCCCAGGCACCTTCGCTCGCCATTGCAAGAGGTGGAAAACCTGTGCCCACACCTTCCCCTCACCTCCATCCAAGACACCAAAGGATCCTTCCACATTCAGCAGAGATAGTTCTTACATTCAAACACCTCACCTATTGAGTTTTTTGCTCTCGATGTGGTCTCCTCTACAGTGGGGAGACAGGACGCCAACTTGCGGAATATTTCAGGGAACATTTCTGGAACACATGTACCAACCAACCCCATTGCCCTGTGGCCGACATATTCAACGGACCCTCCCACTCCGCCAAGACATGCAGGTTCTGGGCTGCCTCCATCGCCAAATCAAGCCACCCGAAGCCTGGAGGAATAACACCTCATCGTCCGCCTTGGGACCCTTCAACCACACAGCATCAATGTTTCCTCATCTCCCCTCACCCCTCCTTATCCTCGCTCCAACCCTCCAACTCGGCACTGGCCTCTTGAACTGACCCACCTGTCCATCTTCCTTCCCCATTATCCACTCCACCCTCTCACCATTACCTCCCATCTGCATCTACCTATTGCTTTCCTAGCTCCCTTCACCCCCCAGCCCTACACACCCCCTCCTATTTATCTCTCAGCACTCTTTCCCACACCGCACATTCCTGATGAAGGGCATATACCTAAAACGTCGATTCTCCAGCTACTTGGATGCTGCCTGACCTGCTGTGCGTTTCCAGTGCCACATGTTAATGAAGCTGGAAGAACAAAACCTCATCACCCACTCGGGGACCCTTCAGCCCTTTGGCCTCAATATCAAATTCAATAATTTTAGATCCTGAACTCTCCCACGTCCTAGCATCCTAGCCCCCTACCCCACACACCAGGCCTTGTTATTACATAGCATGCTATTACACACTATCTGTGATTAGCCACTAACAGTCCCCATAAACAGCTATTCACCCTCCCCCAGCCAGATCGATATACACTCCTTTGTCCAATTTCTCCTATCTCTCTCTTTGGGCTCTATTCCCAATCACTTACTCTTTAGCCTATACCTTCTGCATATAAACCAACATTTTTTCCTCAGTCACATCAGTTCTGAGGAAGGTTCATAGGTTCAGAAATGTTAACTCTGACTTGTCTTCACAGATGCTGCCAGACCTGCTGAGCTTTTCCAGCACTTTCTGGTTGTTGTTTATCATTTCCATCATCCACAATTTTTTTCTGGTTTTTATTTAGCGGGAGCTTGTAATTCATGTCAAGCAGCCTACACCGTGTGTTTATAAACTGCCCCAGTACCCACAAACTCCATTTTTCTCCCAGTCTATGCCACTGCCATCTCACTGCCACCCCCCCTCACAGTGACACTGCGCTTGCACAGCTCATGGTCACGTGTTGGCCTGCTGGCCACACCGCTCATTCACTTCTATTGGCTGGAGGATCACGCCAACTCTCCTATTGGTCTGCAGCTGCTGTCAATCACCTGGGCCCCATTATGTCATGTTGGTGGGATCCACCCATAAGTGTTGGAGGCTGAAGGGTGACCTCATTGAGTTTTATAAAACCATGAGGGGCATGAATGGGATAAATAGACAGGTCCAGAACGAGAGGGCATAGGTTTAAGTTGACAGGGAAAATATTTAAAAGGGACCTAAGGGGCAACTTCTGTCAATCAGAGGATGCTGCATGCATTGAATTTTCGGTCAGGACAAGTGGTGGAGCCTGGTACAATTACACCATCTGAAACGCATCTGAATGGGTATATGAATAGGAAGGGTATAGAGGGATATATGCCAAGTGCTGGCAAATAGGACTTGATTAGGTTAAGACTTCTGGTCAGCATGGACGAGTTTGACGGAAGGGTCTGTTTCTGTGCAGTACATCTCTATGGCTCGATGGCTCTGCGGTGGGAGGAGCTTCATCATTCACAGCGAATGGGGCATTATCACAGAGTATAGGGGCTGGGCGCTATTCAGCCCATTTGAGCTGTACTCTCTCCCTCTGCAGATGCTGCAAATCTGTCCCAACTCCCCTCCCATCTGTCCATAGCTCTCCAAATCTTTCCTTAAAAAGTTGAATTCCAAATTTGTTTTGACAGTAACTGTTGAATCTGCATTCAGCTGTTGTTCAAACTGTTCCAGATGCTCAGAATTGACTCAGTAAAATAATCTTCACATTTTTACCTTGCATTATTTGCCAGTTACATGAATGCAGTTACTAAAAATTGTGACAAACTTTCTACTTTCCCTCTCTGTCAACTAAATATCCTGGAGACAAATCTGCTCCTGGTCGAAATCACGACAGGGGGAGGTTGAATAGGCTGGGGCTGTTTTCCCTGGAGTGTCGGAGGCTGAGGGGTGACCTCACAGAGGTACATAAAATCATGAGCGGCATGGACAGGATAATTAAGATAAATAGACAAAGTCTCCTCCCTGGAGTGGGGGCTTCCAGAACTAGAGGGCATAGGTTTAGGGTGGGAGGGGAAAGATATAAAAGAGACCTGAGGGGCAACGTTTACACGCTGAGGGTGGTACGTGCATGGAATGAGTTTCCAGAGGACGTGGTGGAGGCTAGTACAATTGCAACATTTAAAAGGCATCGAGATACGTTTATGAGTAGGAAAGATTTGGAGGGATATGGACCAGGTGCTGGAAGGTGGGATAGATTGGGCTGGAATATCTGGTTGGCATGGATGGGTTGGACCGAAGGGTCTGTTTCTGTGCTGTATATCTCTGTGATGAATGACCTTTCAGCCTTTTTTTTTAAAATCCAAATAGCTAGTTCTCCCCGTATTCTATGATGTTGAACTTGCTAACCAGTCTGTTGTTATGTGGAACATTGTGTCTTCCTGAAGTCCATGTTAACGATGTCCATACACAAAGCCATGCTGATTCTCCCCAATTATTTGCCTTTCCAATTACATGCAAATCCTGTCCCTTAGAATCCCTTCCAACAACTTGCCTGCCACTGACTACAGGCTCACTGGTCTATAGTTCTCTGGCTTTTCCTTACCACCTTTCTCAAATAATGGCACACATCTTCTAGCACCTCACCTGTGGTTATTGATGACACAAATATCTCAGGGAGGGGCCCAACAATCACTTCCCTAGCTTCCCACAAATTTCTCGGATACATCTGATCATGTCCCAGGGATTTATCCACCTTTATCCATTTTAAGACATTCGGAGTATCCTCCTCTGTAACATGGACACTTGCCAAGTTATCACTATTTATTTGTGCAAATTCTCTAGCTTCCATATCGTGTTTCAGTAAAAACCAATGTGTAATATTCATATAGAATCTTTCCAAACTCCTGCGGTTCCATCGTCAGTCTTGTTGGTCTTTGAGGGTCCCTATTCTCTGCCTGGTCACTCTTTGTCCTTAGTGTATTTCTAGAATCTCTTTGGATTCTCCTTAAACCTATTTCCCAAAGCCATCGCTTGTCCCCTTTTTGCCCTCCTAGTTTCCCTCAAGTATTCTCCTCCTGTCTCTATACTCCTCCAGGGATCCACTCAAACCCAGCTGTCTGTACCTGTCATATCCCTCCTTCATTTTCTTGACCAGAGCCTCAATTTCTCTTGACAGGCAGCATTCTCTACGCCTCCCAGCCTTGCCCTTAACAGGAACATACTGTCTTGTGTCCTCTCATTGTCTCATTTTTACAGGCCTATGGAGGCAATGGCAGATATGGACAGAGAATCAATCATTCTCAGTAAAGAGGAAGTGTTGGGAAAGGTAACAGCCTAAAGGTAAAAGGGGTGCCTGGCCGTGATGGAATGCATCCCAGGGGCTAAAAGAGATGGCCGGGAAAATAGCAAATGTGTTCATGATAATTCGCGAAAATTTGCTGGACTCTGGGACGTATCTGACAGATTGGAAAGCTGCAAATGTGATGCCACTATTCAAAAGAAAAACACCCATTAGTTTAAGTTCTGTAGTGGGGAAAATGCTTGAACCTCTCAAGGAAGTAGTAGCGATTTATCTGGGCAGAAACTATCCCATTGAGCAGACACAGCATGGATTCATGAAAGGCAGCTCATGTTTAACGCATTTACTTGAACTATTTGAGGACATCACAAATGCGTTGGACAAGGGGGACCCGGTGGATGTGGTGTATCTGGATTTCCAGAAAGTAATCGACAAGTTGCCACATGAAAGGCTGCTGTATAAGATAAAGGCTGCACGGCGTTATGGGTAATGTATTAGCAGGGATACAGGATGGGTTAACCAACAAAAAGTAAAGAATGGGGATAAATGGGTGTTTGGATTAGTGATGGCACTACAACTGTTTACAATTTACACAAATGTTTTGGAGTTGAGGACCAAGTGTACGGTGTCAGAGTTCAGATTTGATACAAAGATGAGGTAGAGCAATGTGTGCAGAGGCCACCGTAAGTCTGCACAGGGATACAGATAGGTTGAGTGAGTGGGTAAGGATCTGGCAGATGGAGGACAATGTTGGGAAATGTGGGGTCATCCACTTTGGTTGAACTAACAGCAAACTGGATGATAAAATGGTGAAAACTTGCAGCATGCTGCTGTACAGAGGGAGCTGGGTGTCCTTCTGCATGAATCACAGGAAGTTGGTTTGCAGGTGCAGCAGGTAATTAAGGCAGTGAACGGAATATTGTGCTTCCTTGCTAGAGGGATGGTTATGCTGCAGCTGTACAGAGTGCTGGGGAGGCCACACCTGGAGTACTGGGTACAGGTTTGATGTCCTTACTTCAGCAAAGATGTACTAGCACTGGAGGGGGTGCAGAGGAGGGTCACTAGTTTGGGCCTGGAGTTGAGAGGGTTGGTGTATGTGGAGAGATTGAGAAAACTGGTTCTATACTCATTGTAATTTAGAAGAATGGGAGGTTGGATGGGGTAAAAAAACAAAATTATGAAGGGAGTAAGTAAGATAGAAGCAGGGAGTTTATTTTCACCAGGGGTGGGTGAAACTAGAGAACATAGCGTCAAAATAAGATGGAGCAGATTTAGGACTGAGTTCAGGAGTAACTTCTTCAGCTAAAGGGTTGTGAATCTGTGGAATTCCCTGCTGAGTGAAGCAGTTGAGCTATCAACTTTATTTCCTTTAAGGCAAAAGGTAGATTTGTGAACAGGAAAGGAATTAAGGGTTATGGTGAGAGAGCAGGAATGTGGAGCGGAGGCCATGAAAAGATCAACCCTGATCTTATTGAATGGCAGAGCAGGTTTGAGGGGCCAGATGAAAGTTTTTGCCTTGTGCCATCAAAATTGACCTTTGAAAAGTTAAGTTTCTAAATTGGACAATCTGGTCTATTATTTTCTGTAACTATTTTAAAACTAGTAGAATTATCAGAGAATCCCAGAATCCCAACAGTGTGGAATGAGACCACTCGGCCCATCACATCGATACTGACGCTCAGAGCCTCCTAACCTCCCCCTGTAACGTTGCATTTTCCAGGGCCACCCAACCTACACATCCCTGAGCACTACAGGCAATTCAGCCTGGATAATCCAATCTACCCTGCACATCTTTGGACTGTGGGAGGAAACCAGAGAACCCGGATGAAATCCACGCAGACAACCCCAATAAGGTGATCATCCCTTTCTTATTTCTCAGTTCCACCCAAATAACTTCACTGGGCGTACTCCCATGAATATCCTCCCTAAGCTCAAACATAATGCTATCCCTAATCAAAAACACTACTCCCCCTCCTCTCTTGGCCCCGTTTCTATTCTGCCTATAGCATCTATACTCTGAAACATTAAGCTGCCAGTCCTATCCATCCCTGAGCCACTTTTCTGTAATACCCATGATATCCCAGTGGCATGTTCAAAACCATACCCTAAGCCCACCTGCCTTCCCTGTCAGGCCTCTTGCATTGAAATAAATGCAGTGTAACTACTCAGTCTGACCTCATTCTCTGCTTTGCCCTTGCCTGCCTTGACTATTTGACCTCAGAACTGCACCAGCCTCAGACATACCTCTTTTCTCACTATCTATTTGCAATCACACCCACTCCCTCACTGGTTTAATGCCTCCTGAGTAGCATTAACAAATCTCCCTGCCCAGATATTAGACACCTTCCAAATCAGGTACAATCCATCCTTCTTATGCAGGTCAACTCTACTCCAGAGGAGATCACAATGATGCAAAAATGTGAATCATTTTCCCCTGCACCAGCTCCTTCCAACACCTCCTCCTCCTCTGTAATATGGACATTTTTCAAGATATCACAATTTATTTCACCACATTCTATATCTCCCATGTACTTCTTCACAGTAAACACTGATGCAAAGTACTTGTTTCCCTATCTCACCCATCGCCTGAAGCCCCACACAAAGACTGCCTTGCTGATCTCTATTTTCTCCTAGTTAGCCTTTTGTTCTTAATGTATTTACAAAAGCCCTTTGGATTATCCTTAACCCTATTCGCCAAAGCTATCTCACGTCCCCTTTTTGTCTCCTGATTTCCTTCTTAAATTATACTCCTACTGCCTTTATACTTGAAAATGTTTTGGATTGGAATAAATGCAAAATATTACATCTTGATAAAACAAACGAGGGTAGGACTGACACTCAATAAAAGTAGGACCTTGAGTAGTGATATGGGAACGAAGAGACAGAGGGCTTCACGTCTTGGAAGTTTGTGTTACATGTAGACAGGGTGGTTAAGGTGCTTAGCACACTTACCTTCATTGTTCAGACCTTTGAGTACAGGAGTTGGGACGTTATGTTGAGAACGTACAGGATGTTGGAGAGGCCTCTTCTGGAATACTCTGTCCAGTTCTGGTTGTGCTTTTATAGGAAGGATATTATTAAATTGGACCAGGGTCAGGAGAGATTTACCAGCATGTTGCCATGAATGGAGGGATTGTGTTCTAAGGAGAGGCTGGATAGGCTGGGAATTTTTTCCACTGCAGTGCATGAGGTTGAGGGGTGACCTTATTAGAGGTTTATAAAATCAGAAAAAGAGTGCAGATAAGGTGAATAGCCGGAGGAGAGGGGGATTCAAAACTCGGGTGCATTCATTTTGAGAAGAAATGAGAAAGGTTTGAGAAAAGACATAAGGGTTTTTAAAAAATATATACGTGTGGAATGAATTTCCAGAGGAAGTGGTAGCTGTGAATACAATTACAATATTTAAAATACATTCAGATAAGTACATAAATAGGAAATATTTGGATGGATGTGGACCAAGCGGAGGCAGGTACAATTAGTTCAGTTTGGAATTATAGTTGGCATGGACTGGTTGCACCACAGGGCCTGTTTCCTTGCTGTATAACATTATGAGTCTAATCCTCACTAACTCTAAATTCCTCCATCCTCAACTCTCCTGATCACTGTCACCTCATCCAGCCTCACAACTCTTCCTTATTTATATAATTCCTCACCAGCCACAGAACGCTCCCTATCTCATGTCCTCCAGTTTCTCAAATCTCTGCTACATGTGCCTTTCTTTAGTTCCAGCCTTGAGGTTGCCCTCATTCACTCCAATTGGTTGGAAGACAAACTGGTACGACCTGGTCCTCTAGTACTGCCCTCTGCCCCCTATTGGCCTGCGCTGACATCAATCATCGGGGCCCATTGTGAGGTGAGTGGTGGGATCCTCCCTCTCTCTGCCCTGGGAAGAGCTTCATCATTCACAGTGAATGGGGCAGTATCACAGAGCACAGGGGCTGGGGGCTATTCAGCCCATTGGGACTGTACTCTCTCCCTCTGGAGATGCTGCACATCTGTCCCAATTCCCTTCCCATTTGCCCATAGCCCCCCAAATCTTCCCCTAAAAAGTAAAATTCCAAATCTGTTTATGAATAACTGCTGAGTCTGTGTCCAGCTGCCAATCAGACAGTTCCAGATGCTCAGACCTGACTGAATAAAATAATGTTCACATGTTCACATATTATTTGCAAATTACCTGAAAATAGTTACTAAAATTGTGGCATTGTTCACAATTCCCTTCTCTCTGCAAATTAAATATCCAAGACACAAATTTGCAACTGGTCAAACTCACTGCTTAACCTTCTCAGCTCCAAATACAATTATCTGTGCTTCTGATAGCTCTCTACAAAAGAGGAACACATCTTATTTTCATTTATTCGTGTCATAGAGATGTACAGCACAGAAACAGACCTTTGGTCCAATTTGTCCATGCCAACTAGGAATCCTAAACTAATGGAATCCTATTCCCAGCTATTGATCCGTATCCCTCGAAACCGTTCCTATTCATGTACCCAATCAGATGCCTTTCAAATGTTGTAATTGTATCAGCCTACTTCATCTTGCTAACCAGTCTGCTTTGTGGAACATCTTTCAGTGTCCATATAGACAACGTCCACAGTCTGCCTTCATCAATCATCTTTGTCACATCTTCAAAAAAACTCAATCAAGTTAGAAAGAGAGAATTACTCACACAAAGTCATGTTGACTATCCTTAATCTTTCCTGGTCTTTCCAAATACATGTAAATCCTATCCCTCAGAATCCCTTCCAATAACTTGCCTACCACTGACTTCAGGCTGCCTGTTCTGTTGTTCCCTGGCCTTTCCTTACCACCTTTTTAAAATAACAACACCTGTCTTCCAGCACCTCACCTGTCACAAACGATGATATAAATACCTCAGGGAGGGGCACTGTTTTCCTAGCTTCCCACAAATTTCTGGGATACACCTGATCAGGACCCAGGGATTTATCCACCTTGATGCCATTTAAGACATCCAGTACCACCTCCTCTGTAACATGGACACTTTTCAAGTTATCACTGTTGTTAAGTATCAAGTTCTCCAAACTCTCCAGAAAAGAGTAGCATAGTATCTCTCCCACCTCTTGTTGTTCCATAGATGGCCTTCTTGATCTTTAAGAAGTTGTATTCTTTGTCTATTTTTTCTTTTATCCTTGATATATTTGTAGAATCGCTTTGGATTCTACTTAAACCATTTCCTAGAGATATTTCATGTTCCCTTTTTGCTCATCTGATTTCCCTTGAGTATATTCCTGTAAAAACATGAACCTGTACTCCCAATTCCTCCGCCTCTGCCATATCTGCTTCCAGGAGAAGCAATTCCACTCCAGGACATCCCAGAAAGGATTCCTATTTCAAGGACTGCATTTCCCTCCCACGTGATCAAAAATTCCCTCCAATGCATATCCTCCACATCCCGTACCTCCACCTTCCCCCCACCCTTCCAACCACAATAAGAATATAATCCACCGGTCCTCACCTGCCACCCCACGAATCTCCAGATACAGCGCATTAACCTCTGCAATTTCCACTACCTACAGTCAGACCCCACCACCAGGGATATATCTCCCTCCCCAGCCCTTTCTATGTTCCACAGAGACCATGGGATATTTGGTGCTGATGTGCTGCCCCATTGATACCTCAGTCACTCACCCTGCCCAATGGTCTAGTAATACTATCGCTAGATGGATAATCCAGACACCCAGATAACGTTCTGGGGCTCAGAGTTTGGATCCCGTCACAGCAGACAGTGGAATGTGAATTCAATAAAAATTTGGAAGTAAGAATCTATTAAAGACCATGAATCCATTGTTGATTGTTGCAAAAAAAAAAAACCATGAGATTCACTAATATCCTTCAGGGAAGGAATCTGCCATCCTTACCTGGTCTGACCTACATGTGACTCCAGACCCACAGCAACATGGTTGAATCTTAACTGCCCTTGAGGCCCAGCCAGTGACACCCTCATCCTGTGAATGAATTAAAAAAGGTCAAGTATTGTATACAATCATACTATTCTTACAGACAAGTGATCTGTTAGTAAATTTGCTTCTCAATTCCCGGCTGACTATTTATTTCTCAGTTCCACCTGTACAACTTGCCTGGATGTACTTCCAGGAATATCCTCCTGAAGCCCAGCCATAATGTTATCCCTCATCAAAACCACCTCACCCCCCCGCTCTGTTGCCCCCTTTCTATCCTTGCTATAGCATCTATACCTTGGAACATTAGGAATGGTTAGGACCAGCAGCTTAAGTCATACCTCTGTAATTGCTGTAATATCCCAGTGCCATGTTCAAAACCATACCCTGAGCTATCGGGACTCCTGCATTGAAATAAATGCAGTGTAACTGCTCAGTCCTACCTCATTCTGTGCCTTGCCTTTGCCTGCCTTGACTGTTTGACGCCTGAACTGTACCAGCCTCAGACTTGGCTCTTTCCTCACTCTTTTGAGTTTACCTCCATTCCTTCACTGGTTTAATGCCTCCTGAATAGCACTAGCAACTCTTCCCTTTCAGTGCAGGTACAATCCATCCTTCTGATGGAGGTCAATTCTACCCCACAAGAGATTCGAATGATCCAACAATGTGAACTCTTCTATTCCTATGTCATTGATACCAATAAACAACAGCCACCCCTCAAAATGGTTATTCTCCCCTTTAAGAATATTCTGCTCCCTCTCTGAGGCATCCTTGTACAAAAATTACACATTCGAATAATAAACATTACATTCATCACATCATCATAAAAGGATTACATAACACATGATGGTTTGGGGAGACCTTTTGAGAGAATGTGATGATTCAAAGGAGAAATTTTAAGCAGCAAAGGGGATTGATCTGGAATGCAATACTCACAATGCGAATATCCAGGTCCTGATGTACTGAGTAATTCAATCAGAGTTTGGCAGAACATTTACTGAGATTACCATCTGAATGTCCACCTGTAATATCCTGTAATACAAGTTTATAAAATCTGTCACTCTCAGTTCAAGTTAGAAACCCACACCATCCCCTCCTCCTGGCGCAGGATTACTGTACATAGTTACAACAGGTCATCAGGAAGGGGAATGGAGTGTTTTGTTCAGAGGGTTTTCAGTATGAGAGTTTGGAGTATATACCTGAGAGTAACGTGAGGAAGTGGTGGTGAGACCACCATATCTGGAGTAAAGTGAGCAGTTTTGGTCCCTTTAGATAAGGAAATGTGTCACTTTATTGGAGGCATTTCAGGGAAGATTCACTCGTAGAAAGTGCGGACTGCAGATGCTGGAGATCAGAGCTGAAAAATGTGTTGCTGGAAAAGCGCAGCAGGTCAGGCAGCATCCAAGCAGAAGGAGAATCAACGTTTTGGGCATAAGCTGAAGGGCTTATGCCCGAAACATTGATTCTCCTGCTCCTTGGATGCTGCCTGACTTGCTGTGCTTTTCCAGCAACACATTTTTCAGCAGGGGAGATTCACTGGGATGATCCCTGGTTTGGAGGGATTATCTTTTAAATAAAGGCTGAACAGGTTGGGACACTACTCACTAGAGTTTGGAGAAAGAGAGGTGATCTCATTGAGACAGATGGGATTCTTAAGGGGTTTGACAGGATAAATACTGAGTGGACGTTTCCGAGTGTTAATACTGAAAAGGGAGTCTGGAACCAAATTCTGGGTCAGTCGCGGAATCAAGGGTTCTGCTTCAGATTCATCAAGTTTAAGGCGACACAGAGGCAGGTAAGGGGTTTCAGTAGCAATGAAGCTGGGGTGAGGAGGAGACAAACAATGTTTAAGAGATTGGAATTCCTGGTGTTTGGGATTGTGCAGATGTCTGATCAGAAGGTCATCTTGGGGTCAGATATAACAGCAATATTGTGAAGAACGTATTTCTGCCTCAGACAGTTACCAGGGAGAGGGAGAGGCTCAGCAGTAAGAGAAAGGAATTTGGAATAACAACTGAAGGCAATGGGTTTAACCATGACAATGTTTCATTGGAGGAAACTGCAGCTAATCGAGTAGTGGGAATGTGATAAGCAGTTTGGTAACTGAGTAACAGTGGAGTAATGGAGAGGGATGGTGGGGAGGGAGAGCTGGGCAGTGTCATTGTCCATGTGAAACCTAACATGGTGCTTTTTCACAATGTCAACTCCTGGCAGTATGTAGGTGAGATACAGGAGAGAGCAAGGATAGATACTGGAGGGACACCAAATGCAAGGAATTCAGAAAGGAAAGAGACAGTGGAAATGGAGCAGGATTTTCCAAAAACCGTGAGGTCAAAAGGAAGTTTTTCAAAGAAGGGGAGAGAAGGGCATAACCAGAAAAGACAGACAGACAGAACAAGGAACAATATCTGTGAATCGGTGAGAAGGAGGAGACAGAGTGTTGGAAAGTCTGTGGTTTAGCGAGCTTTGGGTAAATTGTAAAGAGGAGCTCTGATAAGGCTTAACAAGAGACTGGAGAAAGATGTAGGTTTAGGACAAAAACCAGGAACACTACGTGAGGCAGTTTGGCTCAGTGGGCTAGTGGGAGGGAGGGAAGCAGCAGATCGGATTATCTCAGTCATGGTGACAGAGAAACTCCATGTGCTCCTCACTCATGTTGTTGGAGGGGAGGATAGAGGAGACAGGATGATGGACAGTGTTTTACAAGAAACAAATTCAGGGTTAGTGATATTTAAAATGAGTGAACAAACCTGATGTATTTAGCTTTTATCCAGAATATTAAAACAAGCGACTGAAGTCCTGGTTCGAATCCCATCTTGGCAGATGGTAGAATCTGAATTCACGAAAAAAATAACTGGAATTACGAATCTCCTGATTTCCATGAAACCATTGTCAATGGTGAAAAAAAATCCTGCCAACCTGACAGCAGCCCAGCCAGCGACTCACTGTACTAATCACTGCAAAGTCTCAACACAGGAATGAAACTGGATGGACCATGTGGCATCTAACAAGGCACTAGAAATTACAACCACAGAATCAGCCCTCTAGATGGTGCAACATCCTCCTCACTAACATCTAGTTTTTGGTGCCAAAATGTGGAGAGCTGTACCTCAGACTAGTCAAGAAGCAGCCTGACATAGTCATACTCACGGAATGATCCCTTACAAACAAAGACCAGACACCACCATCACCATCCTAGATATCGAGAGTGTGGTGCTGGAAAAGCACAACAGGTCAGGCAGCATCAGAGGAGGAGAATCGACGTTTTGAACCTCAGCCCTTCATCAGTCTGATCTGGTGTGCTTTTCCAGCACCACACTCTCGACTCTGACCTCCAGCATCTGCAGTCTTCAATTTCTCCTAAAATCTCTGGATATGTCCTGTCCCACCGGCAGCACAGACCAGACAGAGGTGGTGGCACAGTGGTGTACAGACAGGGAGGATTCGCCCTGGGAGTCTCATGGCTCCTGCTGATTACCATGTACCGTCCTCCCTTGGCTGATGAATTACTTCTCCTTCATGTTGAACAACATTTGGAGGAAGCACTGAGGCAACAAAATGGTGTCAAACGTACTCTGGGTACAGGATTTCAATGTCCACAATCGAGACTAGCTCTGCAACAGAATTACTGACTGAGCTGGCCAGGTCCTAAAGGACATAGCTGCTCAACTGAGTCTGCAGCGGGTGGTGAGGGAACCAACAAGAGGGAAAAAACATACTTGATCTCATTGTTATGAATTGACCAGCTGCAGATACATCTGGCCATGACAGTATCGGTAAGAACGACAATCACACGTTCCTTTTGGAGACACAAGTCTTGGTTTAAAGTTGAGAAAACCTCCACTGTGTTGAGTGGCACTATTACCGTTCGAAATGGGACAGACTTCAAAGAGATGTAGGATCTCAAACAGCGTATCTATGAGGTACTGTGGAACATCAACAGCAGCAGAACTGTACTCCTGCACAATCTGTAATCTCATGGGGTTGTAAATCCCGCACTCACCCATCACAATGGACAGTAAAGGAGGGCATGCCATGAGCAGCACCAGGCTGACTTAAAAATGAAGTGCCAACCTGGTGAGGTTACCAAACAGGACCATCTGCCTTTCAAACAGCATCAGCAGCAAGCAACAGAACTACATGATCCTACATCCATAGGAACAGATCGGAACTCTGCAGTTCTGCCACACCCAGTTGTGAACGGTGATGAACAATTAAACAACTCACTGGAGGAAGCATCACAGATATCCCCTCCCTTACTGATGGAGGGGCCTCACACATCCATGCACCAGATAAGATGACAGCATTTGCAGCAATCTGCATCCAGAAGTGTAAAGTGAGATGATCCATCTCAGCCTTCTCCAGTGGCTTCTAACATCACAGATGTCAGTTCGACTGAGTTTGAATAACATCAAGAAATGGTTAAGTAGTGCAAAGGCTATGATTCTGCCAACATTCTGGCAATAATACCGATAGCTTGCGCTCCAGAACTTGCCACCCACCAAGCCACGTACCGCTCCAGCACTGGCATCTACCAAAAATGCAAAACATTGCCCAGGGATGTTCAACACAAAAACACGGGGCAATCCAACCGAGGCAATTTCCCTCCAACAGTCTACACTCGATCAGCAGTAAAGTGATGGAAAATGTCATTAACGGGAAATCAATCAGCAGCTGCTCTGCAACAGTCAGCTGAGTGACACTCATTTTAGGCACCACCAGGGCCACTCAGCTCCCGATTGTGTTACCACCCTGATTCACAACTTGACAACCAGCTGAATCCCAGAGGTGAGGTGAGGGTGATAGCTCAGTCCCATTCTAACACCACTATTTCAAGCTGATTTCACCCTTGTCTCAGCTCATATACTTTCATCCACATTGTGTTATCTCTAGGCTTCATTATCCAAACTCACTCCCTGGCCAACTTCCCACATTCAACCTCCCTGTAATCTCAAGAACATCTAAATATCTGCTTGTTGATTCATCAAAAGTCTCCTATTCATAAGCAACAACATAGAGTCATGGAGATGTACAGCATGGGAACAGACCCTTCGGTCCAACCCGTCCATGCCAACCAGATATCCCAACCCAATCTAGTCTCACCTGCCAGCATGTGGCCAATATCCCTCAATTTAAATTTCTCACACTTGATTTAATTCCTGGCTGTGATAATCCCTAGCTCCCTGCACCACACACACTTTGAGACCTCAACAACCCATTTTCTTTGAGACTCCCAACCATTTGTTAATTCATTACTTCATCTGTGTGGCTGTTTCTACAGTTGCTGAAGCAGCATGGTCTGAAATTCGCAGCCAAAACCTCTCAGGTCTGCTTTCCACCTTGAAGACATCCCTCAAAACCTGCTTTTGGTCACCTGACCTAATATCTCCATCTCTGGCCTTATGTCTAAAGTTCTCAATAGTATTTTTTGTGAATTTATAAGCATGATAATAAAAATACAAACTGTTGTTGATTTGACATTATTTTCAAATCATCACTGTTGCTGTAATGAATAATCTATAATGCCACTTACCCAACCACATTGTGAGAGCACCTTCACCACACAAACTGCAGCTGTACAAGAAAGTCAAACATCACCCTCTCCACAAGCAACAGGGCTTTGGCATTAACCACTGGTATCTGTGGAAGGAGAAACACAGTTGATGTTTGAGGGAGTGCAAAATGGATTACAGGGAATGAAAATGGTGCAAAATTTGATAGTCAGAAATGAAAGGAAAATACACTTGCTTGTTGGAAAAAAGAATTCTTGACTGTCAAAAATATTCAAGAAAAAAAGTAATCTGATAATAGAGCAGCACATGGTCAGGGGCTGGGCCGCAGTGAATAACTCATTTGCAAAGGGTCTATAATAGTAATAATACAGTCGTAAACAGGTCAAAAATACACTCATGGTTCGAGACTAAGGAAGCTAGATATTGACAAAGTGGTGATGAGGGGGCCCAGAGATGAATCAGAGCAGTATTGACTGCTATGATCCCAAAGATTCTATACAACAGAAAGGCTGCACATGCGCCTGGCTGCACCTTGCCCCCTACAAAGATGGCGGCGGTGCACATGTCCAGTGAATCGTTGTCCCGAATAAAGATGGCGGCGCTCACTCAGGCCTGCAGCCGCGCTAAGGCAATTCCCCATTTACTGCAAACACGGGACTGGGACGTTCAAATTTGTGTTTTCCGACGTGCACAATTTGTTTGTAAAACCTCTCCGCTCATAGCAATACAGTTTTTCTCCCGTTTCCCTGTTTAGTTCTTTCCTTACCGTATCCTTTCTCTCCATATCTTGCCGAGCATTCATTACAGCGACTGTGCGCCGCGCGCGAGGGTGATCACATGGTTTAGGATCAGTGGTGCTGGAAGAGCACAGCAATTCAGGCAGCACTGCCTGTCCTCGGATGCTGCCTGAATTGCTGTGCTCTTCCAGCACCACTGATCCAGAATCTGGTTTCCAGCATCTGCAGTCATTGTTTTTACCTCGTGATCACATGGTTTAGCTTAGCTCCGCCCATCATTCACTTTGATTGCTTGGAGGACCAACCGCCCCGCCAGGTCCTCCAACACCGCCCACCGTCCTTTCATTGGTCCGGTGCTGACATCAATCAACTTCGGGTCACTTTGTTGGCGAGAACATGCGCAGTGCGTCCTGCTTTAGCTGATATGTTGGGTAATGTGATGGGAGAGTTTACTGAGGGCTAAGAATTCCCTTTGTGTGAGCTCTGCAGTAGATTTCCTTTATTCATGGAGGGAATTGCCTTCCTACTCATGACTGCATAGCTGTGATTGATGAATCAATGCCATCTGAATCAGTACATAAACACCCCATTTTCACAACATCTGAGATCTTTAGCACATTGTATCACGCTCTTCCTCGGAAACAAAAAAAACATGAAATGGAGCCTCAAGGAATCGGAGCAGGAGTAGGGCATTCATCGCCTTCAGCTTGTTCCCCCATTCTATCAGATCACAGCTGGGCCAACCCAGGCCTCAACAGCTCTTTTATGCTTGATCCGCATAGCCCTCAACTGCTCAATATTTCAAAAATCTATCTGCCGTCTTTTAAAATAATTTGAGATAGAATCACAGATTCCCTACTGTGTAGAAACAGGCCCTTCAGCCCAACAAGCCAGAACAACCCTCTGAAGAGTAACCCAACCATTCCCCTCCCACATTTAACTTTCACAATTGTTTGGGCGAGAAAACTCTCGCCATTCACTGAGAGAAAAAATTCTTTACTTTTTCTAAAATGAATGTTCCCTTATGTAATGTCCCCTATTTTGAGACTTCACTGGTGCTAGAAGATCGAGTTAACATCTACCCTGTCAAGCTCCTCAGAATCTTGTTTCCATAAGATCACCCCTGCTTATCTATTCTTGATATGTCAACCCTTTCGTCCTCAAAGCAGCTAAGTGAATCTTTTTTGAATGGTCTCAGGTGTTGGTTTATCCTTTATTAAATATGGGAGCTAACATTGTATACAGTACTTTAAGTGAGGACTCAGCAAAAGCCAGTGTGGTTAACCAATCCTGAGTCCATGCTAATACATTACCCCAATACCATGAGCTCCTAAATTGTGCAATTAACTTTTATGTAGCACCTTATCATTTACATTTTTAAAATCCAAATACAGAACATCATTGGATTGCCCTTTATCAGCCCTGCTTGTTGTCTCCTCAATGAACTGTCGTAAATTTGTAAATACTGAGGTACACGTGTAAACTATGGGTACCTTGCGTCATTTTACCAAGATCTCCCTAGTTTTAACTCCATTCCCTCTGTAATAAAAGGCAGCATTTGATTTGCCTTCTCTATTACCTGCTGATCCTGTAAGCTACCTTTTTCAGATTGATCAACAAGATCTCCCACAACCTGCTTCCAGTCTGAAACCAAAGAGTGTTAACCTGACTGTAAGTCAAGAGCGTGTTGAAATGAGTGAGAAGGGGTAGGTCAATAAAAAATAACTGGACCCTTAGAAACACATTTTATAAAGGAGAATGTTTTTTTGAGCCTGTTGGATTTAATTTGTTGGTGTGAGTATAAATGGCAGCATTGTAAGTGTGTAGGAGGGGTGTAGTGGTACGAGGGATATGGTGTATTTGATTTTTCAGAAGCCTTTACGCAAGTTTCAATAAGGGCTAAAGAGTAACTTAGTAGAGAATAGGGCCTCTTAAATATCAATAATGTCAGCTATGTGTGGAACCAGAGGAGAAGGGTGATATATTGGACAAAACAATCTGTCTGTATTTACTGTGGAGAAAAATATGGAAGCTCAGGAACTTGGGAAAAAATATAGTGATGTCTTGTAAAGAATCCTCAACTGAGAAGAGCAAGTGTTGGAATCCTAAAACAAATAAAGCTCGATACATCCTCAGTAGCTCATTAGCTCTATGCTAGAACATTGTGGGAAGCTAGGGAAGAGATTGCAGTGTCCCGAACAGAGATATTTCTATTCTCAACAGACACAGTGAGGTACCGGAAGTCTGGAGGGAGGATAATGCTGTTCCATCACTTAAGGGTTGCAGGGAAAAGCCAGGAAATTACAGCCCAGTGATGGGGAAATTGTTGGAGGAGATTCTGAGAAAAGAGCTACATATATTTGGAAAGACAAGGTCTGATTAGAGATAGTCAGCATGGCTTTGTGAGTGGAAAACCGTGTTTCACAAACTGGATTGACTCTTTGAGGAGTTGACCAAGAGATAGATAGTCAACGTTGGCCACATGGACTTCAGCAAAGCATTTAACAGAGTTTGAAGGGATGTAGAACATCTAGTCAAGAGGAAGAAGGAAGCTTATTTAAGGTTGAGGAAGCAAGGATCAGACAGGTTTCTAGAGGGTAACATGGAGCAGCACGACGGCACCGTGGTTAGCACTGCTACCTCACAGCACCACGTACTCCATTTCGATTCCAGCCTCAGGCAACTGTCTGTGTGGAGTTTGCACATTCTCCCCGTGTCTGCGTGGGTTTCCCCTAGGTATTCCAGTTTCGCCCACAGCACAAGGATGTGCATGTCAGGTGACTCAGCCATGCTAAATTACCCATAGTGTTCACGGATGTGTAGGTTTGGCGAATTAGCTGGGACAAATGGAGAGAATTAGGTTGGGAGAATGGTTCTGGTTGGGGTACAGGTTGGAGGGTTGATATGCAGGTATTGGGCCAAATGGCCTGTTTCAACACTGTAGGGATTCCCTGAAGGTAGCCAGGAAGGAACTGAGGAATGGACTTAGGACAGCTAGAAGAGGGCATGAAAAAGCATTATTGGGAAGGATTAAGAAAAACCATAAGGCATCCTCCACTTAGGTGAGGAACAAGAGCATGGCCAGAGTGAGGGTAGTGCCGATCAGGATTGTGGAGGGAACTTGTGCTTGAAGTCGGAGGAGGTAGGGGATTTCCTTAATGCATACTGTGCTTCAGTATTCACTCCTGAGAGGGGCCGTTGTTAATTGTGAGGACAGCGTGAAACAGGCTGATATATGTGAACAGGTTGATGTTAACAATGAGGATTTGCTGAGCATTGTGTAAAACATAAGGATAGATAAGTCTATTGGACCAGACGGGATGTGTCCAAATTTACGACATGAAGTGAGGGGAGAGATTGTTGTGCACTTGGCGATGACCTTTGTGCCCTCACTGACCACTGGAGTTGTACCAGATGATTGGAGGGCGGCAAATGTTATTCCCTTGTTCAGGAAAGGGAATATGGATAACGCTGGGAATTTCAGACCTGTCAGTCTTATGTCTGTGGTGTGCAGATTATTGGAGAGGACTCTGAGACAGGATTTATAATTCCTTGGAAAACCATAGTTTAATTAGAGATTGTCAGCATGGCTTTGTAAGAGGCAGGTCATGCCTTACAAATCTTATTGAGTCCTTTGGCGATGTGACAAAACACCCTTATGGCTCATTCAGAAAGTACAGAGACATGGGATACAGGGGAACCTGTCTGTCTGGATACAGAATTCCTGGCTCATAGAAGATTGAGAGTGATAATGAATGCAAAGCATTCATCCTGGAGTTCAGTGACCAGTGGTTTTCTGCAGGGAGAGGCTACAGGACCTCTGCCCTTTGTGGTTTTATGAATGACTTGGATGTGTGAGTGGAAAAGTGGGTTAGTAAGTTCGGCAATGACACGAAGGTTGGTGGAATGGCTCATAGTGTGGAGGGCTATTGTAGGTTGCAACTGGGCAATGACAGCATGCAGAGCTGGGCTGAGAAGTGGCAGATGGAGTTGAATCTGCAAAAATGTGAAGTCATTCATTTTGGAAGACTGAATTTGAATGCATAATGCAGGGTTAAAGGTAGGATCCTTGGCAGTGTGGAGGAACAGAAGGATCTTGGGTTCCAAGTCCCTAGATCCCTCAATGTAGCCACCCAAGCTGATAGGCTTGTTAAGGAGGAATATATTGTGCTAGATTTCATTAGCTGGAGGATTGAGTTTTAAAGCCGTGAAATTATGATGCAGCTCTATAGAGCCCTGGTTAGATTCCACTTGGAATATTGTGTTCAGTTCAGGTTCCCTCATTACATGATGGATGTGGAAGCTTGAGAGAGGGTAAAGAGGAGATTTAACAGGATGCTGCCTATACTGGAGAACATGTCTTATGAAGAAAGCTTGAGAGAGCTAGGGCTTTTCTCATTGGAGTGAAGAAGGCTGAGGGGTGACTTGGTAGAGGTGAACACGAGAGAGTGAATAGTGAGAGCCATTTTTTACCCTTACATAAATAGCTATTATAAGGGGGTATAATTTTCAGGTGATTCTCGGATGGCTAAGGGGAGATTTCAGAGGTAGGTTCGTTACATATAGAGTGGTGGGTGAGTGGAATGCTCTGCCAGTGGTGGCAGTAAAATTAGATGCATTCGGGACATTTAATATACTTCTGGATAGGCACATGGATGATAATAAAATGAAGGGTATGTAGGTTAGTTTGATCATACAGTCGGATAAAGGGTTGGCATGGCATCAAGGCCGAAGGGTCTTGTGCTGTACTGTTCTGTTCTGTGTTCTGTGCCTGTATGATAAACTGGGTAATAAGCTCAGATCAATGTAAAAGAATATGGCATTCAGGAGGAGCGAGGGAACTGGATACAAAATTGGACTTGATGGTAGGAGACAGCGGGTGATGAGAGACATTTTGTTTTTTTTGACTGGAGGCATGTGACAAGCGGTGTAGTGGGCCCACTATTGTTTGTCGTTTGGATAAGTGGTTTGGATGGGAATATTGGTTTTGTGGTAAGTAAGTTTTCTGGATGGCACTGAAGTTGCTGGCAAAGTGGACAGTGAAGAAGGTTATCTGTGGTTCAACAGGATAAACAGTACTTCTGGGATAGTGGCCTGAAGAATAGCAGATGGAGTTTAATTAGATAAATGTGAAGTGTTCCATTTTGGTGAAACAAATCAGGGTGGGACTGGTACGGTTAATGTTCGGGCCCTGGGTAATGTTGTCCATCAGATACCCAGGGACGCAGGTACACAGTTCTTTCGAAAGTGGTGTCACAGGTAGACAGGCTGGTGAAATAGGCGTTTGGGATGGTTACCTTCATTGGTCAGAGCATTGAAAGTAGGAGAAGGATGTCATGTTGTATCTGTACAAGACATTGGCAAGACCACCATGAAACCATTGTTGATCAGCAGGAAGAACTCATTAGGTTCACTTACCTCCTTTAGTGAAGGACATCTGACATTCTAACCTGGTCTGGCCTCCACTTGAATCCAGACCCACAGCAATATAGCCGACTCTGAACTCCCCTCTGCGCAATTAGCAGTGGGGGCAAAGAATACTGGTCCAATCATTGACCCCCACATCCCATGCATGAATAAATAAAAATACATATGTCCCTCCCTACCTCTGCAAACCCCTCCAGCTGCAGCAATCCGGACTGGCTTTGTAACACTGTTCAGGCCCTGACCACTCTCTGTAACACTCTCACCACCTCCAGCACCTTCATCTCTCCCTGTTCATATCGTGTCATTAAGCCTTGACAATGATTCCCCTTCCCACTGGCTCCTTCCTGCTAGCAGACCCGCTGCAATTCCTTTTAAACATGCTCCTAAAACACTCTCTCACTTCAGGATTTTAAGTACTTTGTAGTGATCTTCTCAGCCTCATAATTTTAATATGATCAATTTTGTCCTTAATGAGGGATGGGAGGGAGTTTCTTGCCGAGGTTTTGTCTGTTTCAATGGAATGTCCGTTTGTTGAATATTTTACACTGTTCCTTCAAATGTTTTCCTCTGTTCATTTACAGACACATGTTTCAGTATGTTTCGCCTGTTTACCTTGGTCAATTCTCCAATCAAACTCATGTAATTGGCTGTTTTTGTTTCTAGTCGTAGCTTGTCCTTTCTGTGATTCACTTTAAAACTATATATTTCTTTAAACTGCACTTTCTCACAATTTCCCAGAGGATCTCTCCAGGTGACATTACTCATTCACTAAGTTTCATCACACAACGGTCGCTCTGAAATAGTTACATCCCTAGACAGTTCTACAATGTTTTATTCAAAGAAACACTGAAAAAAATCTCTGAACTCCTCTTTCAATATCGCTCTTGTCAGTGTGAATGTCCCAGATTTTGGGAATATTGAAGTTTCCCAAAATTATCACAATGCTTTTATTAAAAATTCTAATTGATTCCTGTTTATTGCAATGATGAGCAATGAAACGCTGTTCGGTGGCTAAAACTGTTCTGCTGCTTGTGTCCTTGGCAAGTAGTAGCCAGAATTTACATTCAGACTGACTCTACTTCATGTTCTGATGCCAATTGCTTTCTCTGTAATGCCTTTGTTATCCAAAATTGTTAGCGTTGCCCATTTTGCCTGAATTTCCACAATGTTGTGAACCATTGAATATTTATGTTCCACCTTTTGCTCACCCTGGAACCATGTCTCACTGCTGTCTAAATCTTTTTTATCTCTGTGTCCATCTACCCTATTGCAGAGACTTTGTCCATTCCAAACAAAACATAACTTACTCTTTCCCACAATTTCCTGTCACAAACCGATTCACTGATTTACAGTTTTAACTAAACGTTTTTCCAATCCTGTTCCTTTCTGCTTGTCTTCAGGCACATTCCCTGCATCCTCTCTGTCAGTTTACAGCCCTGTCCATAAACCTACCGACATGATTGGCCAGGACATTTGTCCCATCATGGTTCCAGTGGGGCCCAGTGCAACGGGATTGTTTTTATTAACTTATGGGATGTTGGTATCTCTGTCTGACCTGCCTTTCATTCCCAGCCCGAGCTGCCCTTGAACTGAGTAACTTGCTCAGCCATTTCAGAGGGTCATTGTGAGACAAACACTTTGCTGTGGGTATTTTGTGCAGACCACGTGAGGATAGGCAGGTGTCCTTCTCGAAATGACAAGTGTTTGTATTTTTTGTACATCTGCAGTTGTCTTATATTTATTTATGGATTATTAATTATTATCTTTAAAAGTATTGTTTTCATATTCCCCCATTTCTGATGGTGGGATTTAAACATGTCTCCCCGAACATTAGCTGAGGTTTTGGACACATGCTCTAGCAATAATGCCACTGGGCCATCACTTCGCCTGCTCACTGGTTGCTCCTTCCTGACCAGTTATATCATCATGAAGCGGAACCCCTTCTTCCCACACAATTGATTGATTCTGAGGCCTTCTGACATGATTGTTTGACCACTCTGGTGATATCACACAATATCTCTCTCCATGTGGTATCCCTCACTGTGTGGATCTAATTGCTGCCTCTGTCAATTTCCCTCGCTCTTATAGTTAGTCCAGATCCTGAGTCAACAGAATTCTCCACTCCAGAGAGACGCAGCAGCACAGGCCAGGGACGGAGTCTGGGATTTTCCAGATCTCTGTTTTACTCAGGACGATTCTCCATGTGTAATCCTCACTACATCAGTCTAATTTCCCATCCTGTCTATTTCTCTGTCTCCTGCAGGTAATCCGGAAGTTCCTGACTCAATAGACTTCCCAACTACAGTATGTCTCGTCCATCACCACATTGAAGATGGTTGGTCAGCCAGAGAGACAAAGGGCAGGGAAATCTAGAATCTTCAATAAATCCTGCAGTGAGGTAAGATCACTCAGTGAACAGAGCAGAGAGCATTGAGAGGGCTCCAAACATCGGCTAACAAGACATCACTTAGATACAGTTCTGGAGGGGGAGCACAGTACAGACACACCCCAGGTCAATCACCAGCCCTACTGTAAGTTTTGTTGCATTGAGACAGCATCAGGAGTGTCACAATTATCAATCCAGGCCTGTGATGTCTTAGCGAACATCAGAGGGGAAAGCAGGTTTCTCATGAGTGTGTGGGAATGCTGCCTGAGATCTTTCTGCTCTGTGTTCCCTAACTGTACGTATACAATGTCTCGTGGACCAGTGTCTTCAATAATTTTTAACTCCTATCACAGTTCCTGTCCCTGTAACCTTCTCCCTTCCCGATAGTCCCTCCACATATTTGAAATATACTGCATTCCAGACTACCATCTCTATCTCTGTAACTTGCTTCAGTGCCTACAACATGCCTTATCTCAGTAGTCTCCTCCTCCAATAACTGGAAAAAGAGCCATGCTGACCACGGTTCCTGGTCGAGTCCCATTTGCCTGCGTTTGGTCCCGATCCCGTCAAACCTTCTCCTCTCCATGTACCTGCCCAAATATCTTTTCCATGATGTAATTGTACTTTCTTCTACCACTTCCGCGGCAGCTCATTCAATATGTGCACCATTCTCTGTGTGGAAATGTGCTCCTCTGGTCGCTTTTAAGTATTTCCTCTCCCACCTCATATTTTTACTCTCTAGTTATGGATTCCCCTACCCTGCTGTAGAGACCTTCACTGTTCAACCTACGTATACCCCTCATGTTTTTATGAACCTTTATAAGGTCACCCCTCAGCCACCTACACCCAATGGAAATACGAAGGATAATGATACAAATATCTCTGCCACGGTCCCCACTGCAACTTTGCCACAATGTTCTGGGATACACTTGTTCAGGACCTAGGGCTTTCTATACCTTTGTGTGCTAAGACCCCCTGCACCACCTCTTCTGTAATGGGGACTCTTTTCAAGACATCACTATTTATTTCCTTTTGTTTCCTAGTCTTTGTCCACAGTACATTCGGACATGAAAAATTGATTTCGGGTCGCGCCCATTTCCTGTGGTTCCAGACATGGATGACCTTATTGATCTTTGAGGGGCCCTATTGTCTTTCTAGTAGCCTTTTTGTACTTGTATGCTGTAGAATCTCTTTGGATTCTCCTTAACCTTATCTGCCAAATCTATCTCATTCCACCCATGTTGCTTTCCAGCTTATCCAGCCTCTCTGTTCTGTCAAACGCTCCAGTATCAGTAACATCTTCGTCAATCTTTGCTCCATTTACAGTTTCAGAATATGTTTCCTAAAGCAGGAGGATCAGAATTCTACACAGTACCCCAACAGGTGTCCCAGCAATGTCTGAAACAGCCGTATCATGATGTACTAACTCATGTACTCAATGCTGTGACCCATGAGGGCCAGTGTGCCAAATGTTGGTTTCCCCATCCTGTCCACTTGTGACACCACTTCCAAGGAACAATGTAACTGCACCCCTTGGTCTCTCTCCGTTCAACAACACTGTCTAGAGCTCTGCCATTAATTGTATTAATCGTCCTTGGTTTATCTTAACAAAATCCAATACCTGAATTCTGCTCCATCTTTCATTTCTTGACCCATTGGCTCCGTTGGTTAAGAGCACCTTTGATAACTGTATTCACTGCCCACTATAACACTTATTTTACTATCCACAAACTTACTAACAATAATTTATATATTCTTGTTTATGTCAATAATGCACATGCGTGACCCCAGCACCAATGCTTATGGCACACCGCTGGTCAGAGGCCCCCAGTCTGCACAACAACTCTCTCCCACCATCCTCTGTCTCCTACTGTCAAGTCAATTTTGTGTCCGTTTGTCTTGCACTCCCTGATCCCATGTGATCTAACCTTACGAACCAGTGCACCACGCTTAACCCTGTCAAACGCCTTGCTGAAGTCAGGATAGACAACGTCTACTGCTCTGCCTTCATCCATCTTCTTGGTCACGTCTTCAACAAACTCTATCAAATTTGAGAGACATGACTTTGTATGCACAAAGCTGTGCTGACTCTCCCTAATCAAGCGTTGCCTTTCCACATGCATGCAAGTCCTGTCCTGCGGAATTGCTTCCAACAACATTGACACTACTGACATCAAGCTAATTGGTGTTTATGTCCCTGGCTTTCCGTCGTAGCCTTTCCTAAATACTGGCACAACATTAGGCAACCTCCAGGCTCCGAGCTCACCACCCGTGGCTGTCAGTGATAGAAATATCATTGTAAGTTTCTTCCCTAACTTACCCCAATGTCCTGGGATATACTTGATTGGTTCTCAGGGAGTTGTCTAATTTTAATGTGATTGAAAACCTTCAGCACATCCTGTTCTCCAATGTGGACTCGTTTGAAAATATCACTGTTTATTTCCCTGCTTCCCCACTGTGTTTTCCACAGTAGGTTCTGACGTGAAGTGTTTGTTTTGGATCTCACCCATTTCCTGTGGGTTCACACATAGATGACTTTAAGGGGTCACATTCTGAACAAGTTAATCTTCTATTGTTAATATACTTTTAGAATCTCTCTGGATTTTCCTGAACCTTCTCTGCTAAAGCTCTGTCAGTTCCCCTTTAGGAGCTCATGGTTTCCATCTTAAGAGTATTACTACACCCACAATATTCTTCAAGGGATTGACTTAATCTAGCTGGCTATATAGGACATGTGCCCCCTTTTGTCTTGACCAGAACCTCAATATCCACAGTCATCCAGTGTATCCCACTTGTGTCAGCATTGTTCTTCACACTAACAGCAATATGCTGGCCCTGAAATATTAATTTATCTTTCTTTTGAAAGAGCCCCACTTGCCCGACGTTCGTTTACTTGCAAATAGCGTCCAGGAATCAATTTTTTGACAGTCTTGCCTCATACCTTCTGGACGGGGCAAGGCCAGCTTTGATCTTTAACTTGTGGACGAGGCCTGTCCTTTTCCATCGCTATTTTCAAACTAATAGAATTGTGGTGACTTTGCAAAAGTGCTGCCCCACAAACTCCTCAGCCCCTTTCTCTACCTTGTTCCCCTAAGGGAGGTCAGGTCCTTTTCTCCAGTCGGGCCAGTTACATACTGATCGAGACAGTTTTCTTGAACACACTGAACAAATCCCTCCCAACCAAGCTGTGAACACACTGACAGTCCCCTAGTCTCGGTTTGGAAAGTTAAAATCCCTCGACCATGACAACCCTATCCTTCTTACAGATATCTGAGATCTCTGACATATTTGCTGCTCAATTTCCCGCTGACTACTGCAGGCTTGTAGTACAGTCATATCAAACTGATTATTCATTCTTATTTCGCAGTTCCATAACAGCTTTACTGGGCGATCCCCGGTAATATCCTCTCTCAGTGCTGCAGTGATGTTTTCACTGATCAAAGACTCCACTCCCTCTCCTCCCTTGCCTCCCCTTCCATCCTTCCTGTTGAATCTGTCGCCCGGAACAATGATCTGCGAGCCCTGTCCCTCCCTCAGCTGTGTTTCTGCATTTCCTGTCATTTCCCAGTCCTATGTTTGCATCCATGCCGTGCGTTCATCTGCCTTTCCTGTCAGGCATTTTACATCAAAGTAAATGCAATTTAATTAATCAGTTTTCCCTCATTGCCTGCTGTGCTCGAGCCTGGTTATCAATTGAAATTACTCTGTTGAAATTCTGTCCCAGCCTCAACCTTCAGACTGTAGCCTGAGACCATCCCCCTCACTGTGGACAACACCCTCACCTTTCATGTCATCTGCAAACCTAATAATGATACCTTCTGTTCTCATATCCAAGTGATTAATGTCCCTAAGGAACAGCAATGGCTCCTGCACAGATCTCTGTGGTACACTCGCTGGGCAAAGGCTTTCAATCACAAAACCAACCCTCCAGCAATTATGGATCAAAATTGCCAACTTGCCTTGGATCCCATGGGCTCTTCCCTTCTGGACCAGCCTTCCATGTGGGACCTTGTCAAAGGCTTTAATGAACTCCATGGAACCCACATCATCTCACTGCCCTCATCAATGTTTTCAGACACCATTTCAAAAAACTGAACTGATTTCACCAGACAAAATCTTCCGGTATCAAATCCGTGCTGACTAACCCTAATCAATCCCTGCCTTTCCAGTTATGAATTGAAACTGTCCCTCAGAATTGTTTCCAATAATTTCCCTCCCCCTGCTGTCAGACTATCTGCTCTGTAATTACCTGGCCTATCCCTGCTGCTCTTGAACAAAGGAACCACATTAGCGATCCTCCAGTCATTCGGCACTTCACCTATGGCCAGCAAAGTATTAAATATATCCACCAGGGCCCCAGCAAACTCCCTCCTTACCTCCCATAGCAGCCTGGGGTACATTTCATTGGGCACTGGGGATTTCTCGACCTATTTATGCCTGTGAAAACATTTAATACCTCCTCCTTATTGATCTTACCATGTTCTAGAACCTCACCATCACGACTGAAATCCCCGGCTACATTGCCTTTCTCCTGTGTGAATACAGATGGGAAGTATTCATTGAAGACCTCACCTACATCCTCTGGCTCCATGCATAGATTGTCCCTTTCGTTTCTAACAGGCCCCACTCTTTCGCTGGGAAGCTTCTTATGCTAACGATAGTGATGAAACACCTTGTGGTTTTTCCTCAGTTGTATCTGCCAAATGTACTTCATGACCAATGTTTGTCCCTCATTTTCTAAAATCCCCTTGCCCTCTCTATACTTGTGAATGGCTTCACCTGATTTTATTGCACTGTACTTTCTTTATCAAACTCACGATATCCCTTGATCAGTATTCGCTGGAGTTGCTGCCTTTACTATTCACTCTTCAAGGAACGCACTGGCCCCAAGTTTTCACAGCATCACTTTTAAATACTCCCACTTTCCTCATATCGACCCAACTGCAGGAAGTTCCTCCCTGTCTGTTTGCCAGATCCTGTCTAATGATCGCAATACTGAAAAGAGACTCAGTTGTGAGGGGGACAGACAGGAGACTCTGTGGCTGCAGAAGAGACCCCCGATGGTGTGCTGCCTCCAGTGTGCCAGGGTCAAGGATGTCTCTGAGAGGTTATTGAACATTCTGAAGGGGAGGGTGAACATTCAGAGGTCATTGTGCACACCGGCCCACGTGACCGAGGTAGACAAAGGGATAGGCCCCTATGAAATAAGTAGAGGGAGTTAGGTAAGAAGTTAAAAAACAGGATATTGAGGTTAATCATCTCCAGATTACTCCCAGTGCCACGTGCCAGTGAGGATAGAATTAGAAAGATCGGCCAGATGGAGGTGTGGCTGAGGCGCTAGTATAGGGGGTAGGGTTTTCCGTTCTTAGGTCATTGGGATCTCTTCTGGGGTAGAGGTGACGTGTACCAGGGGGATGGTTTGCACTGAAAGAAGAGAGGCACCAGTATCCCTGGGTGAGATTTGCTAGTATTACCCGGAAGGATTTAAACTAGTTTGGCAGGGAATTGAGACTCTGAATATGACAGGGACCATCAACTAATCAGGGGAAGATACATGAGCCATTGAGTGCAAGTTTCCTATCCAGGATATCTGGGCACAGTATAGGGAGGGGAAATACTTCTGGCTTAAAGGGCATTAATTTCAACGCACGAGGCCTGACTGGTAAGGCAGACAAGTTCAGACCATGGATTAGCTCCGGGGACTGTGATATTACAGCTATATCAGAAATATGGCTGAGAGAAGGGCAGGACTGACAGCACAGTGTTCCAGGATACAGAAGCTACAGGCGTGACAGAAGGACAAGTAAGTGAGGAGGGGAAGTTGTCCCTTTGATTAGGGAGGACAGAAAAACAGTGCTGAGAGACAATTTTGTTAAGTGGTCATCAAAAGAGGCCATATTTTTAAAAGTTAGAAACAAAAAGGGGGGGATGAGTCTGCTGGGATGGTGTTCTAGTCCCCCAAATAGCCAGCGGGTACGAGAGGAGAAAATGCACAGTGAGATTGCAGGTACCTATAAAAATAATAGAGTCGTATTGGATGGAGATTTTAACTTCCCATGGATTGACTGGGTCACCCAGAGTGTAAAAGGACCATACGGGGTGGAATTTGTCAAATATGTCGAAGAATGTTTCCTAAATCAAGATGGAGAGGGCTCTATGCTACCCAGGCGGGGGCAACACTGGATCACCCCTCAGAAACCGAGGTCGGGCAAATGACTGTAGTGAGGAGAAAGTGAGGTCTGCAGATGCTGGAGATCAGAGCTGGAAATGTGTTGCTGGAAAGGTGCAGCAGGTCAGGCAGCATCCAGGGAACAGGAGAATCGACGTTTCGGGCATACATCCTTCTTCAGGAAACCTGAAGAAGGGCTTATGCCCGAAACGTCGATTCTCCTGATCCCTGGATGCTGCCTGACCTGCTGCGCTTTTCCAGCAACACATTTCCAGCAAATGACTGTAGTGTCAGTCAGAGAGCACTTTAAGTCCAGTGACCACAACTGTCTTATTTTTAACATAGTTATGGAAAAAGATCAGACAGATCCACAGATTAAGGTCTTAAACTGGAACAGGGCCAACATTGGAGCCATTCAGAAGGATCGATCAAGGGTTCATTGGGTGAAGGTAAAAATCACACAACACCAGGTTAACATCCAGCTGGTTTACACAGGAACCTCGATTATCTGAACGAGATGAGCGGGCAATAGTACATTCAGATAATTGGTCACTCGATTAATCAATTCCATACCTTTCCTCTGGGGCTCGGAGTTTTCGGTAATGTCTAGTCCCTGTTGAGGTGACTAGGCAGCAGCAAACCATGCGTGAGCCCTCAAGCCCCGCCAACCCCCACAAACACCCCGCTACTCGCCCCCAAACCCTTCCAACACCCCCCACCCACACCTCAACATCGCCCCTACCCGTTCTCAAACCCTTCCAATACCAACCCACACCAGCCACCCACCACAAAAACCGCCCAACGCCACCCTCCACTTGCCACCCGACCCGCCCCCAAACCCTCCAACATCACCCTCCGCCATCCTCCAACAGAGCACCCCGCCCAACCCCAAACCCATCCAACATCACCCTCCGCCCGCCTCCAAAGAGCACCCCGCCCGCCCCTAAACCCATCCAACATCACCCTCCGCCCACCTCCAACAGAGCACCCCGCCCACCCCCAAACCCATCCAACATCACCCTCCGCCCGCCTCCAACAGAGCACCCCGCCCGCCCCTAAACCCATCCAACATCACCCTCCGCCCACCTCCAACAGAGCATCCCGCCCACCCCTAAACCCATCCAACATCACCCTCCGCCCACCTCCAACAGAGCACCCCGCCCGCCCCCAAACCCATCCAACATCACCCTCCACCCACCTCCAACAGAGCACCCCGCCCAGCCCCAAACCCATCCAACATCACCCTCCGCCCACCTCCAACAGAGCACCCCGCCCGCCCCCAAACCCATCCAACATCGCCCTCCGCTGCCTCCAACAGAGCACCCCGCCCGCCCCAAACCCATCCACCATCAACCCCCACTGCCTCCAACAGGGTACCTCGCCCGCCCCCAAACCAATCCAACATCAGCCCCCACTGCCTCCAACAGAGCACCTCGCCCGCCCCCAAACCCATTCAACATCACCCTCCACCGCCTCCAACAGAGCACCAAACCCGCCCCAAACCCATCCAACATCACACTCCGCCCGCCTCGAACAGAACACCCCGGCCGCCCCCAAAACCCTCCCTCTGAAGCCACCTCCAATCCCCACACCCATCCCAGTCTGGGTCATCTGTTTCAGATCAGGCCATTGGTGTTTCTGTTACCCCTGGCACTCCGAGCAAATCTTCCTAATTGTGTCTATTCGTTCAGATCTCATCCTTGTCAGCCTCCTGAAACCTCTTCCTGCCATTGTATCCCTCCTTGTTTAGAACACAGCACAGTTTCTCTTGTAATCACATCTTTCTGGTGACCAAATCTTATTTATCCCTCTGTCACAAGTTATTGCTGATACTTTGACAATTCCAAAAAAAAACTTTTACCCAGAAATTGCTGTCAAAGTCGAATTCACTGGTGTACAGTTTTAGTTAAACTCTGTCCCTTTCCCGTTCCCTTCTGCTTGTATTCAGTCACGTCCTTATGCTGTTCTGATGGGTCACCTTTTCTCTTCGGATTTGGAAAGCTCCATTCACCTGAACCCTGTCCCTGCATCCTCTCTGTCAGTTTAAAGCCCTGTCCATAAACCTACCGACATGATTGGCCAGGACACTGCTCCCTGCAGTGTTGTTTTTAATTCACTCGTGGGATTTTGCTGTCTCTGGCTGGCCAGCATTTCATGCCCACCTCCGAGCTGCCCTTGAGCTGAGTGGCTTGCCAGATCATTTCAGGGGGCAGTTGAGAGTCAACCTCCTTGCTCTGGGTCTCGATTCATATGTAGGCCAGACCGGCAGCCCATAACAGATTTCCTTACTTAAAGGGTATTAAGCAGTCAGATGGGTATCCCTGCTACTGGCATTAAATTCTGGATGAACAGTCGAGTGAGAGTAACACTAAGCCATTGCCTGGACAACTGATAGCTCCCTCATCCCTGAGTACTGCTCCCAGTGCACCTTCTTCCTGACCGTGGTTTGATCCTGAGACCTTCCTGCACTCTCGTGATATCACTCAGTATCTCTCCGTGTGGTATATGTCACTGTGAGGGTCTAATTGATGCCAGTGACTGCACCTTTTGCAGCTACTCCAGATCCTGAGGCAACAGAATTCTCCACTCCATCGAGACGGGCAGCACAGGCCAGGGATGGAGACTGGGATTTTCCAGATCTCTGTGAGACTCAGTGCCATTCTCCCTGGGTAATCCTCACTGCATCAGTCTAATTTCCAATTCTGTTCATTGCTCTGTATCCTGTAGGTACTGAGAATGCTCCTGACTCAGCAGAATTCCAAATTCCTGTTTCCTTCATCACCACATTGAAGACAGTTGGTGAGCCAGAGAGAGATGGAGAGAGAGATCTGGAGCCTTCAGTAAATCCTGCAGATAGGTAAGATCACTCACAGTGAACAGAACAGAGTGCATTTAAGGGATCTAACTTTGGTCCAGAAGACATGACACAGATACGGTGTTGAAGAACGAACACAGAGCATGATGGTCCCAGCCTCAATCCCCACCGTCTTGTTAATTTTCGTCTCTGCTGTACTGAGACTTCATCTGACAATATAGGAAGTTCACAGTTAACAATCCAGGCTTGTGCTGTCTTAGTGAGGATCAGTTCAACAGAGGGGGAAGCAGGCCTCTCTCAATGAGATGGTGTTGAAACCTGGGATCTTTCTGTTCTGTATTCCCTCCTCACGCTGTCTCTTGTCGTGTGATGCAGTTATACAGCATAGAAACATGCCTTTTGGTCCAACGTGTTGTCTTGAATGCTTGTTATTCCCAGAAATGTTCCTATTTCTGTAACCTCCACCCCTCCCATATTCCTGCTGTATATTTGAAAACTACTCCAATGCTGACGACTCTCCCTATATGTAAATTGCTCCAGTGTCAATAACATGCCCAATCTCACTAATCTCAGTACAATAATCCCGATTTCTGTAGTCTTGCACAATACTTACAGTGCCCCCGTCACTGTAAAATCCTCCAGCCTGGACCAAAGCACCCACCTGTGTACCTTCCTTAATCCCCAAGGAAACATGATATCACTGTAACCTTCTGCAGGCCCTAAAACACTCCTGGCCTATAGCACCACACGACCTCTCCCATCCCTAACAGACCTCCTTATCTGTATTAACACTTCCGGACCCTTTCCAAGCCGCAACAGCATTCCACATCTCTGTTCGCTCCTCCACTCCCGACAGCCCTCCCAGCACCTCAAACAATATCTCGTCATGTAATTCTGCAATTTGGGGAAGCACGGTGGCTCAGTGGTGAGCAATGGTGCCTCACAATGCCAGGGATCCCAGGTTCGATTCCAGCGTTGGGTGACTATCTGTGTGGAGTTTGCATATTCTCACTATGTCTGCGTGGGTTTCCTCCAGGTGCTCCGGTTTCCTCCCACAATCCAAAGATGTGCAGGTCAGGTGGATTGGTCATTCTAAATTGCCCATAGTGTTAGGTGCATTGTCAGCGATAAGTGGGTCTGGGTGAGTTACCCTTTGGAGGATCGGTGTGGCATTGTTGGAGCTGTGGGAGTTCACGGAGACTTGGAGGTTTGAAGGGTTTGGGGCTGTTTATGGATATATTTAGGGACAGTAAAATGGAACGCAGAGGGAGAGTTTAGATTAGATTCCTTACTGTATTCCCAAGTGGGGAGTTCCAAATGCAGTTTGGTGTGTGGAAATCTGATGTACTGATCACCGAGAGCTGGCTCAAGGAATAGCAGGACTGGGTGTTAAATATTGCTGGGGATAAAGGATTCCAAAATGATAGAAGGGAAGAGAAAGGATGAAGGTAGAAGTACTGGTTGAGATTAGCGTTAGTTAAGGAGTCCAAGAGAAAGAGCATCCATCCAAGGACATAATGAATTTGGTTGGAGCTACAGAACAAAAAGTTTACAATTAAACTGTGAGGTACAGTCTATCAGCCAGCAACCATTGGAAAGGATGAAGAGAATAAATATGCAGGGTCATTTGAGAGCGATGACAATACTACAGATTAGTTATACTGAGAGACTTAATTTATCCATATATTGACATGGTTACTGTTGGTGCAGGGTCATGAGGGGCCAACGCCCATGGATTACATGAAGGAGAGCTCACATCAGGAGTATGTGTCCAGCCTAAGACAGCATGTAGTGTTGGAACTGGTCCTTGGGAAAGAGGTGGGGCAAGTGGATCTAGTGTCAGTAGAGGAACGTTTTGGGGCGCAGCGATCTTTTTTTTTGTAAAGTTCAGCATGATGGTAGAGAATGATATGCAATAATTGAGAGTGAGAAACATTAGTTGACTGAGTGCAGCCTTCAATGGAGCAAGAATGAAGCTGGGAACTTGTCAACAAGGCCAGTGAAATGGTAGCTTTAAATAGTGTGAACCAGGTCAGATTGAGCTGGGATTATGGATATGGGGCTGCAGTGTGACCACGACTAAGAATTGGATAATCAAAGGTTTTCCCCATTTCTACAGGAAGGGTAAATAGGCCAACACAGTGAAGTAGCATTGTGTATACAGGATGGGATCAGTATTATTGTGATGCTAATTAATTCACACACTGCTCCTCCCTGTCTTCATCCATCATCACTGCGTATTGATGCTATCAGATATTGGTAACCTTTGAAAACTTCAGAAAATAGCACAGTATAGAGGAGATGACTCTGTCCACTGTCTGCATTGGACAAGATGTAACGTTTGTTAAAGCCCTAGTTCTGTCTCCCCGGATAGTGTAGGTCTTCAGGTGCAGAACCCGGCACCTTTATAAAATGGTTTGAGAATTTCTGCCTCGACTCCGCTTCCATGTGTGACTCCCAGATCCCGACCATACTCTGGGTGAAATAACAACTTTCCTCACCACTTCTCTAATATTTCATCCAATTACATTAAAGATTCACCGCTGGTAACTGAGCTCTCTAACAGCAACAAGATGTTGTCTCCCTTTCCACCCAGGTCCCTGACAATATGTGCACCCCAATCAAATCTCCTCTCAGCATCCTCCGTTCCAATCTTTCCCCATAACTGCACTTCCACTGTCACAGGGTGAAGAATCTCCTCTGTACCCTCTCCAGTCCAATTCCATCCTTCCATGTGATGGAGTGACCAGAACTGTACACAGTCCCCAAGCTGTGACTGAACTCATTATTTATACAGTTCCTGCATCAGCTTCCTGCTCTGAAGTTCATTATTTTGTCTGATAGAGGAAATAATGCCATTTGCTACATTAACGAGATTATTAGTGTTTCCAGCTACCTTAGTTTATCTGCCCACATTGACCATACTCTCATTTATTGTACATTTCTCTCTATTGTCGATGTCCCCAAATGCCTTGCTTTGCACTTCGCTGGGTTGTTCGCTACATTCACCTGGACTCCATACTTTCTGTTTTTAAACAGTCTGCCATGGGGTCTCTCCTTAAATCCAAGTAAGTCACATGCAGTTACAGGTTAGTGCCTCAAACCGACACAGTCAGATTAATTGCACACGAACTTCCTTGAATAAATCCAGACCGACTGTCCTGGAGTCCGTGGGACTACCTCAGTGACACTTTATCCACTGTCTCAGAATTCCAGCCTCGATATTTTCAGTCAGTCCCTTGCTCCACATTAAACAAAGGTGCGGTGTTAGCCTTTCTGCAGTCCACCGGCACCATCCCTGCATCCAGTGAGGATTGGATAACGTGGTTAACTATAAGGAAGGAAATTTTCGCCGGCTTCTTTTAACAGTCTGGAACATTGTGTTACCCCATTTTAAGGATATGAATCTTCTATAAAGTTCTCCGCTCCAAGTTTGTCGTTCCCAATATTTAACACTGCATCCCTATTTTGATTCAGACAGACAGAAGCCTGAACCATCTTATGATTTGGTCAAGTCTCATTTTAGTCTAGTTTCATGGAGAGTTTCTCTCCACAAGGTGAAGTGCACTTTCTCATGATACAATCCGCAATCTGACTCATTAACTACCCTCCATGCCCAGGTAGTCTTCCTCTCATCTGACACTTACGCAATGATTTTCCCCTTCGTCATAACAACTGCCCACTGCTGGATATCCCAGAATGAACCCGCCTCGCTGTTCTTGGTGCCATTATTAAAATGAAAGTACAATCTTAGATTGACAATTCAAAACTGGCCTGGACATGGCAGACACGGTAAACCTGGGGCCCCACTTTGTGGCCAAATCCCTGAGGTCCTGGTGGAGTGCATGGTGCAGGAGAGGGACATTATCTTCCTCCAGGACTGGCAGGGGAGGCCACAACACCAGACCCTGCCTGCTTGGTCCGAAGCTGCCCCATGCGTCAGTGAGGTGCCAGCCTTCTGGGTGAATGCCCAGCAGTGCAGGAAGGAGGTCAGTGACCTTCTCCCCTCCACCAGGGTAAGTGCAACCATCTACACTTCGTGCCCTCTCCCTCACTCTCTCTCTGTTACTGCACCCACCTCCCACCATGATCTCCCACTCTCCCTAAATGCAGCACCTTCTCTCGGTCCCTCTCCCCAACTCTGCCTGGTGTCTGTGCTGCCCACTCACTCACTCAGGACACCTCCCCACCTTTCCTTCAGCTGTCTCAGCACTAAAAGCTGTACCAACCGTTTCCATCTCCTTTAATACCTCTTGCTAATTTTCACATTCCAGATGGAACCATCCCACAATAGGAGAGAAAGAGCCAAGAGGATTAAGGGTCTCTCCAACATTCAGCTCCACACCCTCTCACAGGGGATGTATCCAACCCTAACAACCACGATAGGCTGACTGACCGTGTCCAAGCTCCCGGACTGGGATCTGAGACTCCCCCTGACTCACTGTGCTGGGCACCGTGACTGACTGTGGACAATGATATCAAGCTTCCTGGTTTGTGTCTGTGAGAAACACCACGACAGTACAGCAGGCGGGTAAGCCTGGTAGCTCTGGCTGAGGGGAAACACTGCTGAGGGCAGGGTAAGGCAAGGCAATAATTCTTTGAGCATTCAAGTCAGCTCAAAGTGAATGTGTACGGACAAGAACTGAGCAGCCCATGAGCTGGGTCTGTGTCCCTGAGCACAGTGTACTTGCAGCAGCATTGCAATGAGAGTTGTCAGTGCACTCTGAGCTGCAGCATGGAAGTACACGTGTACTGTCAGTGGGTCGGAGATGTGCTGAGATGGCATGGTGAGGCTGGCATATGCCAGATGCCAACGTCGGGGATGTGGCATACGTGCAGCTTCTGTTAGTGCAGTGTCCCCTGAGACGTTGGGGTCCAAGATAGAAGGCCGTAGGAGCGAGGGGCGAGATGGAATTACCAGTTACCAGCTCGGACTTTCACGTCCAATTCTCCGTAATGAGTTTCCCGACAGTGGAAGATAGGACATAAACCTGCAAGTTCATGAGGAGAGATCAACAATAATGTGGTTATTAATCATCAGTAATCATTCACTGAGCATCTCGCCACTGCTGCACAAATCTTTATTTAACGAACAGTTAAGTACAGGAACGGGCCATTCAACCCAGACATCCTATAATGACACATGATGCCCTTCTAAAATTAAAACGAAAGGTTTTGCTTCTACACATTCTATGTAATTCAATTCGTTGCTGTCTCTACTCTGTATCAAGATGCCTCTTAAACCTTGCGATATTAGCTTCTTCCCCTCTTATCAGTGTATTCCAGTCACTTTCACATTCTATCTGGAAAAGCAAAAAAAAACTTGCCAAGTATATCTCCTGAACTTTCTCCTTTACCTAAGTCCTGAGTAATTGATATTTCTATTCTGGGAAAAAGTATTTAACTGTCCTTCTCTCTATGTCTCTGATAATTTTGTAAATATCTATCGTGTAGCCCCATAGCCAATGATGCCCAGCTGCACACAAACCATGTTTGTTCAATTTCTCCTTCTGGCTAATACCATCCAAACCAGACAAAATCCTGGTAAAACGTTCCCATACCCTCTCCAAAACTTCCACATCGTTCTGCTGGTGTGGCAACCAGGACTGTACACAATTTTCTAAATGTGCCCGAACTAAGCTTCTCTACAACTGCAATATGACCTGCTAATTTTCATATTGCATACTCTGATGCTTGTCTGCAAGTTTGCCATCAGTCTTCTTGATCACCCTATCCACCCGTGTTGCCACTTTCCGGGAACTGTGAAGCTGGACAACTAGATCCCTTTGGATGTTGATGCAGCCATTAGTTTTTCCATCCACTTTGTACCTCTCTCCTGCATTAGACCTTCTAAAATGCATCACGTCGCAACTGTCCAGATAAAGTTACATCTGTGTTTTCTCTGTCCAAGTCTGCAGCTGACCGACATCCTGCTGTATTCTCTGGCAATCATCCTCACAAGCTGCAACTCCACCAATCTATTTACAGATCTCCAGTCACAAAAACACTGTTCCACCAATACTCTGTCTTCTATGACCAAGCAGTTCTCGATCCATCTTACTAACTATCCAACTTCACTTCACCTTCTGTATGAGCCTGCCATAAGGAACCATATCAAAGGCCTTGCTGAGGTCCAAAACGCCAGCATCCAGCCCCATGCCCTCATCATTCAATTGTCTCACTTCCCCAAAATAATCAAGTTTGTAAGACAGGATATTCCCCACAAAACTGTGTTGCCTGTTGCGAGTAAGTCCATACTAGAGTACTGTTGGAGCTGCAATCATTCAGACAAGTGTTTATTCCATCACATTCCTGACTTTAACCTTGGAGATTAGTTTAGATTCCCTACAGTGTGGAAACAGGCCCTTCAGCCCAACCAGTCCACACCAACCCTCAGAAGAGTAACCCACCCAGACCCATGCCCTTGCACGATATTGAACCCTGACTCATGCAGCAAAGACAATGGGCAGTTTAGAATGGCCAATTCACCTGACCTGCACATCTTTGGACTGTGGAAGGAAACCGGAGCACCCGGAGGAAACCCACGCAGACACGGGGTAAATGTGAAAACTCCACAGACAGTCACCCAAGGCCAGAATTGAAACTAGGACTGAGGTGAGGCAGCAGTGAAAAGCACTGAGTTTTTGATGGTGACTGTACAGTGGGAAGTATGCCGGGCCGTGATGGTTACTGTACAGTGGGAGGTATGTCAGGCCGTGATGGTGACTGTACAGTGGGAGATATATCGGGCTGTGATGGTGACTTTACAGTGGGAGATATGCCCGGTCGCGATGGTGACTGTACAGAGGGAGATATGTCGGGCCGTGATGGTTACTGTACAGTGGGAGGTATCTCGGGCCGTGATGGTTACTGTACAGTGGGAGATATGTCAGGCCGTGATGGTTACTGTACAGTGGGATGTATATCGGACCGTGGTGGTTACTGTAGAGTGGGAGGTATATGGGGCCGTGATGGTTACTGTACAGTGGGAGGTGCGTTGGGGCACTGTACAATGGGGAGAATGTCGGGCCGTGGTGGTTACTGTATAGTGGGAAGTATTTGGAGCCGTGATGGTTACTGTACAGTGGGAGGTATGTTGAGCTGTGACGGTTACTGTACAGTGGGGTGTATGTCGGGACGTGAAGGTTACTGTACAGTGGGAGGGATGTCAGGTCATGATTGTTACTGTACAGAGGGAGGTATGCCGGGCCATGATGGTTACTGTACATTCGGAGGTATGTCAGGCCGTGATGGTTTCTGTACAGTGGGAGATATGTTGGCCCGTGGAGGTTATTGTACAGTGGGAGGTATATGGGGCTGTGATGGTTACTGTACGGTGGGAGGTATGTGGGACCGTGATGGTTACTGTAGAGTGGGAGGTATATGGGGCCGTCATGGTTACTGTACAGTGGAAAGTATGTCGGGCCGTGATGATTACTGTATAGTGTGGGATATGTCGGACAGTGAATGGTTACTGCACAGTGGGAGGTATTTGGATCCGTGATGGCTACTGCACAGTGGAGGGGTGGTATGTAGGGCCTTTGTAGTTATTGTTCAGTGGGAGGGACTTCGGACCGTGACGGTTACTGTACATTGGGTGGTATGTCGGGCTATAACGGTTCCTGTACATTGGGAGGCATGTCGGACCGTGATGCTTACTGTACAGTGGGAGGTATGTCGGTCCGTGATAGTTACTGTACAGTGGGAGGTATGTCGGGCAGTGAATGTTACTACACAGTGGGAGGTATTTGGGGCCGTGACGGTTAATGTACAATGGTATGTATGTCGTGCCGTGATGGTTACAGTACAGTGGGAAGTATGTCCGGCTGGGATGGTTACAGTACAGTCGGAGGCATGTCAGGCGTGTTGGTTACTGTACAGTGGGAGGTATGGCAGGCCGTGATGGTTACTGTACAGTGGGAAGTATGTCGGACCGTGATGCTTACTGTACAGTGGGGTGTAGGTCGAGCCGTGATGGTCACTGTACAGTGGGAAGTATGTCGGACCGTGATGCTTACTGTACAGTGGGAGGTGTGTCAGGCCGTGATGGTTACTGTACAGTGGGAGGTATGTCGGGAGGTGATGGTTACTGTACAGTGGGAGGTATGTCGGGCCCTGATGGATACTGTACAGTGGGAGGTATGTCGGGAGGTGATGGTTACTGTACACTGGGAGGTATTTCGAGCCGTGACACTGACTGTATGGAGTGAGATATGTCGGGCCATGGTGGTTACTGTGCAGTGGGAGGTAATGTCAGGCCATGACGGTTATTGTACAGTGGGAGGCATGTCCGGCTGTTACAGTTACAGTACAGTGGAAGGTATATCGGGCCGTTATGTTTACTGTACAGAGGGGAGTATGTCGGGCTGTAATGGTTCCTGTACAGTGGGAGCTATGTCGGGTGGTGATGGTTACTGTACAGTGTGTCCGGCCGTGATGGTTACTGTACAGTGGGAGGTATGTCGGGTGGTGACTGTTACTGTACAGTGGGAGGTATGTCGGACCGTGATGATTACTGTACAGTGAGAGGTATTTCGAGCCGTGACTCTTACTGTACGGAGAAAGATATGTCGTGCCATGGTGGTTACTGTACAGTGGGAGGCATGTCGGACCATGATGTTTACTGTGCAGTGGGATGTATGCCTGGCCGTGACAGTTACTGTACAGTGGGAGGTATGTCGGGCCATGACGGTTATTGTACAGTTGGTGGTATGTCGGCCGTGATGGTTAATGTGCATTGGGAGGTATGTCTGGCTGTGACGGTTACTGTACAGTGGGAGGTATGTCGGGCCGTAATGGTTACTGTACATTGGGAGGTATGTCGGGCCGTGAAGGTTACTGTACAGTGGGAGGTATCGCGGGCCGTGATGGTTACTGTACAGTGGGAGATATGTCGGTCTGTGATGCTAACTGTACAGTGGGAGGTATGTTGGGGCCGTGATGGCTACTATACAGTGGGGGGTATGTCGGGACGTGAAGGTTACTGTACAGAAGGAGGTATGCCGGCCGTGATGGTTACTGTGCAGTGGGAGATATGTTGGCCCGTGGTGGTTACTGTACAGTGGGAGGTATATGGGACTGTGATGGTTACTGTACTATCGGAGGTATATCGGACCGTGGTGGTTACTGTACAGTGGGAAGTATTTGGGGCCGTGATGGTTACTGTACAGTGGGGGATATGTCGGGACGTGAAGCTTACTGTACAGTGGGAGATATGTCATGCCGTGATGGTTACTGTACATTGGGAGGTAAGTTGGCCCGTGGTGGTTTCTGTACAGTGGGAGGTATATGGGGCTGTGATGGTTACTGTACGATGGGAGGTACATCGCACCTTGGTGGTTACTGTAGAGTGGGAAGTATATGGGGCCATGATGGTTACTGTACAGTGGGAGGTACGTTGGGGCAGTGATGACTACTGTACAGTGGGGAGTATGTCGGGCCGTGGTGGTTACTGTACAGTGGGAAGTATTTGGAGCCGTGATGGTTACTGTACAGTGGGAGGTATGTTGAGCTGTGACGGTTTCTGTACAGTGGGGTGTATGTCGGGACGTGAAGGTTACTGGACAGTGGGAGGGATGTCAGGTCATGATGGTCACTGTACAGTTGGATGTATGTCGGGCCATGATGGTTATTGTACAGTGGGAGGCATGTCGGACCATGATGTTTACTGTGCAGTGGGTTGTATGTCTGGCCGTGACGGTTACTGTACAGTGGGAGGTATGCCCGGCCATAATGGTTACTGTACAGTCAGAGGTATACCGGCCGTTAAGGTTACTGAACAGTGGTTTGCATTTGGGGCCGTGATGGTTCCTCTGCAGTGGAAGTTATTTGAGACGTTTATAGTTATTATACAGTTGAAGGTATGTCGGGCCATGACGGTTATTGTACAGTTGTAGGTATGTCGGACCGTGATGGTTAATGTGCAATGGGAGATATGTTGGGCCGTGATGGTTACTGTACAGTGGGAGGTATGTCGGGCCATGACGGTAAATTTGCAGTGGGGGGTATATCGGGCCGTGGCGGTTACTGTACATTGGGAGGAATGTCTGGCCGTGATGGTTACTGTACAGTGGGAGGTATGTTGGCCCGTGGTGGTTACTGTACATTGGGAGGTATGTCGGGCTGTGATGGTTACTGTACAGTGGGAGGTATCTCGGGCCGTGATGGTTACTGTACAGTGGGAGGTATGTTGGGGCCGTGATGGTTACTGTACAGTGGGGGCTATGTCGGGACGTGAAGGTCACTGTACAGAAGGAGGTATGCCGGGCCGTGATGGTTACTGTACAGTGGGAGGTATGTTGGCCCGTGGTGGTTACTGTACAGTGGGAGGTATATGGGGCTGTGATGGTTACTGTACGATCGGTGGTATATCGGACCGTGGTGGTTACTGTCGAGTGGGAAGTATTTGGGGCCGTGAAGTTTACTGTACAGTGGGGGATATGTCGGGACGTGAAGGTTACTGTACAGAGGGAGGTATGCCGGGCCGTGATGGTTACTGTACAGTGGGAGATATGTCAGGCCGTGATGGTTACTGTACAGTGGGAGGTATGTTGGCCCGAGGTGGTTACTGTACAGTGGGAGGTATATGGGGCTGTGATGGTTTCTGTACGATGGGAGGTATATCGGACCGTGGTGGTTACTGTAGAGTGGGAAGTATATGGGGCCGTGATGGTTACTGTACAGTGGGAGGTACGTTGGGGCAGTGATGACTGCTGTACAGTGGGGAGTATGTCTGGCCGTGGTGGTTACTGTACAGTGGGAAGTATTGGGAGCCGTGATGGTTACTATACAGTGGGAGGGACGTCAGGTCATGATGGTTACTGTACAGAGGGAGGTATGCCGGGCCATGATGGTTACTGTACATTCGGAGGTATATCAGGCCGTGATGGTTTCTGTACATTGGGAGATATGTTGGCCCGTGGTGGTTACTGTACAGTGGGAGGTATATGGGGCTGTGATGGTTACTGTATGGTGGGAGGTATGTGGGACCGTGATGGTTACTGTAGAGTGGGAGGTATATGGGGCCGTCATGGTTACTGTACAGTGGGAAGTATGTCGGGCCGTGATGATTACTGTATAGTGTGGGATATGTCGGGCTATGAATGGTTACTGCACAGTGGGAGGTATTTGGGTCCGTAATGGCTACTGTACAGTGGAGGGGTGGTATGTAGGGCCTTGGTGGTTATTGTTCAGTAGGAGGGACGTCGGACCGTGACGGTTACTGTACATTGGGTGGTATGCCGGGCTATGACGGGTCCTGCACATTGGGACGCATGTCGGACCGTGATGCTTACTGTGCAGTGGGAGGTATGTCCGGCCGTGATGGTAACTTCACAGTGGAAGGTATTTCGGTCCGTGGTAGTTACTGTACAGTGGGAGGTATGTTGGGCAGTGAATGTTACTACACAGTGGGAGGTATTTGGGGCCGTGACGGTTACTGTACAATGGTACGTATGTCGTGCCGTGATGGTTACTGTACAGTGGGAAGTATGTCGGGCTTGGATGGTTACTGAACAGTGGGAGGTTTGTCAGTCCGTGACGGTTACTGTACAGTGGGAGGTATGTCGGGCCGTGATGGTTACTGTACAGTGGGAGGTATGTCGGGAGGTGATGGCTACTGTACAGTGGGAGGTATGTCGGGCCGTGACGGTTACTGTACAGTGGGACGTATGTTGGGCCGTGACGGTTACTGTACAGTGGGAGATATGTCGAACCGTGATCGTTACTGTGCAGTGGGGTGTATGTCGGGCCGTGATGGTTACTGTACAGTGGGAGGTATGTCAGGCCGTGCCGGTTACTGTACAGTGGGAGATATGTCGGACCGTGATGCTTACTGTACAGTGGGGTGTATGTCGAGCCATGATGGTTACTGAACAATGGGAGGTATGTCGTGAGGTGATGGTTATTGTACAGTGGGAGGTATGTCGGGCCGTGATGGTTACTGTACAGTGGGAGGTATTTCGAGCCGTGACACTGACTGTACGGAGAGAGATATGTCGGGCCATGGTTTTTACTGTGCATTGGGAGGTAATGTCGGGCCATGATGGTTATTGTACAGTGGGAGGCATGTTGGTCTGTTACAGTTACAGTACATTGGAAGGTATGTCGGGCCGTGATGTTTACTGTACAGTGGGAGCTATGATCGGCCGTGATGGTAACTGCTCAGTGGAAGGTATTTCGGTCCGTGGTAGTTACTGCACAGTGGGAGGTATGTCGGGCAGTGAATGTTACTACACAGTGGGAGTATTTGGGGCCGTGACGGTTACTGTACAATGGGACGCATGTCGTGCCATGATGGTTACAGTACAGTGGGAAGTATGTCGGGCCGTGACGGTTACTGTACAGTGGGAGGTATGTCGGTCCGTGATGGTTACTGTACCGTGGGAGGTGTGTCGGTCCGTGATGGTTACTGTACAATGGGAGGTATGTCGGGCCGTGTCGGTCGACTGCACAGTGGGATGGATGTCGGGCCGTGATGGTTACTGTACAGTGGGAGGTATGTCAGGCCGTGATGTTTACTTTACAGTGGGATGTAAGTCGAACCGTGATGCTTACTGTACTTTGGGAGGTATGTCGGGCCGTGATGCTTACTGTGCAGTGGGAGGCATGTCGGGCCGTGACGGTTACTGTACAGTGGGAGATACGTCGGACCGTGATGCTTACTGTACAGTGGGTTGTATGTCGAGCCATGATGGTTACTGTACTGTGGGAGGTATGTTGGTCCGTGATGGTTACTGTACAATGGGAGGTATGTCGTGAGGTGATGGTTATTGTACAGTGGGAGGTATGTCGGGCCGTGATGGTTACTGTACAGTGGGAGGTATGTCGGGAGGTGATGGTTATTGTACAGTGGGAGGTATGTCGGGCCCTGATGGATACTGTACAGTGGGAGGTATGTCGGGAGGTGATGGTTACTGTACAGTGGGAGGTATTTCGAGCTGTGACACTGACTGTACGCAGAGAGATATATCGGGCCATGGTGGTTACTATGCAGTCGGAGGTAATGTCGTGTCATGATGGTTATTGTACAGTGGGAGGCATGTCGGTCTGTTACAGTTACAGTACAGTGGAAGGTATGTCGGGCCGTGATGTTTACTGTACAGTGGGAAGTATGTCGGGCCGTAATGGTTCCTGTACAGTGGGAGCTCTGTCGGGTGGTGATGGTTACTGTACAGTGGGAGCTATGTCGGGCCAGGAAGGTTACTGTACAGTGGGAGGTATGTCGGGCCAGGAAGGTTACTGTACAGTGGGAGCTATGTCGGGTGATGATGGTTACTGTACAGTGGGAGGTATGTCGAGTGGTGATGGTTACTGTACAGTGGGAGGTATGTCGAGTGGTGATGGTTACTGTACAGTGGGAGCTATGTCGGGTGGGGATGGTTACTGTACAGTGGGAGGTATGTCGGACCGTGATGGTTACTGTACAGTGGGAGGTATTTCGAGCCGTGACGCTTACTGTACGGAGAGAGATATGTCGTGCCGTGGTGGTTACTGTACAGTGGTAGGCATGTCGGACCATGATGTTTACTGTGCAGTGGGATGTATGTCTGGCCGTGACAGTTACTGTACAGTGGGAAGTATGTCGGGCCATAATGGTTACTGTACAGTCGGAGGTATACCGGCCGTTAAGGTTACTGAACAGTGGTTTGCATTTGGGACCGTGATGGTTCCTCTGCAGTGGAAGTTATTTGAGACGTTTATAGTTATTATACAGTTGAAGGTATGTCGGGCCATGACGGTTATTGTACAGTTGTAGGTATGTCGGCCGTGATGGTTAATGTGCAATGGGAGGTATGTCGGGCCGTGGCCTTTACTGTACATTGGGAGGTATGTCTGGCCGTGATGGTTACTGTACAGTGGGAGGTATGTCTGGCCGTGATGGTTACTGTACATTTGGAGATATGTCTGGCCGTGATGGTTACTGTACAGTGGGAGGTATGTCTGGCCGTGATGGTTACTGTACATTTGGAGATATGTCTGGCCGTGATGGTTACTGTACAGTGGGAGGTATCTCGGGCCGTAATGGTTACTGTACATTGGGAGGCATGTCGGCCGTGATGGTTACTGTACAGTGGGAGGTATGTCGGGCTGTGATGGTTACTGTACAGTGTGAGGTATCTCGGGCCGTAATGGTTACTGTACATTGGGAGGTATCTCGGGCCGTGATGGTTACTGTACAGTGGGAGATATGTCGGGTTGTGATGCTAACTGTACAGTGGGAGGTATGTTGGGGCCGTGATGGCTACTGTACAGTGGGGGGGTATGTCGTGCCGTGGTGGTTACTGTCCAGTGGGAAGTATTTGGGGCCGTGACGGTTACTGTACAGTGGGGGATATGTCGGGACGTGAAGGTTACTGTACAGTGGGAGGTATGCCGGGCCGTGATGGTTACTGTACAGTGGGAAATACGTCAGGCCGTGATAGATACTGTACAGTGGGAGGTATGTTGGCCCGAGGTGGTTACTGTACAGTGGGAGGTATATTGGGCTGTGATGGTTACTGTACGATGGGAAGTTTATCGGACCGTGGTGGTTACTGTAGAGTGGGAGGTATATGGGGCCGTGATGGTTACTGTACAGTGGGAGGTATGTTGGGGCCGTGATGCCTACTGTACAGTGGGGGGTACGTCGGGCCGTGATGGTTACTGTACTGTGGGAAGTGTTTGGGGCCTTGATGGTTACTGTACTGTGGGAGATATGTCGGACCGCGATGCTTACTGTACAATGAGGTGTATGTCGGGCCGTGATCGTTACTGTACAGTGGGAGGTATTTCGGGCCGTGACGGTTACTGTACAGTGGGGTGTATGTCGAGCCGTGATGGTTACTGTACAGTGGGAGGTGTGTTGGTCCGTGATGGTTACTGTACAATGGGAGGTACGTCGGGCCGTGATGGTTACTGTACAGTGGGAGGTATATCGAGCCGTGACACTGACTGTACGGAGAGAGATATGTCCGGCCATGGTGGTTACTGTGCAGTGGGAGGTAATGTTGGGCCATGACGGTTATTGTACAGTGGGAGGCATGTCGGGCTGTTACAGTTACAGTACAGTGGAAGGTATGTCGGGCCTTGATGTTTACTGTACAGTGGGGAGTATGTCGGGTGGTGATGGTTACTGTACAGTGTGTCGGGCCGTGATGGTTACTGTACAGTGGGAGGTACGTCGGGTGGTGATTGTTACTGTACTGTGGGAGGTATGTCGGACCGTGATGGTTACTGTACAGTGAGAGGTATTTCGAGCCGTGACGCTTACTGTACGGAGAGAGATATGTCGTGCCGTGGTGGTTACTGTACAGTGGGAGGCATGTCGGACCATGATGTTTACTGTGCAGTGGGATGTATGTCTGGCCGTGACAGTTACTGTACAGTGGGAGGTATGTCGGGCCGTGTTGGTTACTGTACAATGGGATGTCTGTCGGGCCGTGATGGTTTCTTTACATTGGGAGGTATGTCGGGCCGTGATGGTTACTGTACAGTGGGAGGTATGTCGGTCCGTAATGGTTACTGTACAGTGGGTGGTATGTCTGGCCGTGATGGTTACTGTACAGTGGGAGGTATGTCGGGCCGTAATGGTTACTGTACAGTGGGAGGTATGTCGGGCCGTAATGGTTACTGTACAGTGGGTGGTATGTTGGGCCGTGCTGGTTATTGTACTGATGGAGGTAGGTCGAACCGTGATCGTTACTGTGCACTAGATGGTATGTCGCGCCATGGAGTTGCAGACTGTATGAGTTGTACAGAGCACGATTCTTCTGCTGCCGATGGCCCATTGCATCTCATGGATGCCTCATCAATTTGTTGCTCAATCTGTTTAAAGTTTATCCCATTCATTGCCCAGAGGGCTTCATATCATGAGGAGTGTCTGAAAAATGTGCCCTTGCTTCCCATTGTGCAGTGACCATTCTTACCGATATATGAAATGGAGAAGTGTATCTGCAGCAGGCAGATCGGTGACGATGTGGTCAATGATATGTTTCCCTTTTATTGATTTCCCCATAACCTGCCACAGAGCAGTCTCGCAGCCACAGTATCCAGCATCAATGCTGAGCACTGTATTGACTATTTACCAAGGAGTTGCCCTCTCTGCCTGGCTGTGTCCTGTTCGTAGGACAGACCCTACCAGAGAGGATGGTGATGTTGCCTGGGACAAAGTCCTGTTCACATAATCCTGCTTCAGAGGCAATTTTTAACTTTTGCTTGGTTACTCTGAGGGAAATATACAGCAGGTCACTTTTACATTTTGTATAATGAAGAGTTAATATCGCTTTGTTTCTTACATATTTTTAAATAAACCAAACATCATTGTTTTTCAGTTGAAAACAATTGAAGTGAACAATAATTAAAATACCAGAGTACACAGCTAACTATTACACAATTCAGTGACTGTAGTAAACAGCCGATTCATGTTCAGATCAGTGAACACACCATCTTGCAGGCAGCAAAGCTGTCGAAAATGACTTTGAGAAAAAAGCCTGAATTCAGACACAGTGTTATTAAGCCTCATCATGACCTCCAAAACACTGGCTATCTTCACAATCTGTTCAGAGAGCTTCTAAACTGGAGCTGGGCTGTTACTCACACAATGCCTCACAACAGACTGGTTAGAGACATACCTGAACAACGGGGAGATATGTGTGGGGCATACTGGTCAATGGACTAGCACATGTCGCTGGTCCAGACGCAGTCCAACATTTGTAACAATGACCTGTAAACAAGCATCTCTTCTGTGTGCCACCTAAACTCTGTAATCCTATACCTTAGACACAATCCTGAATGAAGGTGTTATAAAGGTAGTGGGCTCCTGCAGCACATGGCATCTTACATTGAATCCCTCATAAACCATATCCAGTGTATGTTAGCCCCACAATGTCAGTATCCAAACAGAATTGTGCAGCTCCATTGATGGACAGTATGATCCCAGCCCAACATCCTTGTGTGTGACTTGAGCTGGAAATCTCTGTGTAAATGATTGCAGCATTGTTCTCACATTGAACAGTAAAGTCTCTTTGCTGAAGTTTAACAGCCTTTATTAATACCAACTTTTAGATTGTCCAATAAACATTATATCCCCCCTTTATACAGTTCACTTTTATAACAACAATATGATGAAAACAGTGCCCAACTCTACCACTACCAAGACCACATTATTATTAAGTACAAGGACTTTGAAAATATGCAACTATTTTCCGTTATGTTAATATTGTGAACGAATAGTCGACTCTCCTCCTCCTCAGATGCAAGCTGAACGGGTGTACTTTTTCAGAACCACACGTTTTGACTCTGATCTCCAGCATCTGCAGTGTTCACTTTCTCCCTGTTAATGCGCACTCAATCATTTTCGTGGCAACAATATCACTGTGTGTTTAAACAAGTTACAGTCTGATAGGGGTGCATTTTGAATTGCTTCTGTCTATCTCAGAGCTCATTAATGTGGGATATGAATTTCAGTGTCTGTGTAATGCTCGGTATGTAGATCATGCATCTGAGAGATGGACAGATTGTTTCAAACATCATTTTCCTTCAGCTGTTCACGTAAAGCAAGTTACTGCCTGGACCTCACCAGCCTGAGCAGACAAAACCCAAAGCACAGTGTCCAGCATTGGGCATGACAATATTTTTCATTTTAATTTATTCATGGAATATGATTGGGATGGTATTTATTACCCATCCCGTATTGCCTTTGGAAGGCGGGGGTGAGCTGCCGCATTGACCCGCTGCAGTCCATGTGTTGTAGATGTGCATTACGGAAGGACGTTGAAACAGTGACACTGAAAGACCCGCAATATGCTTCCCAATCAGGATGTTGGGTGGCTTGGAATGGAACGTGAACATGGTGATGATCCCGTGTGTCTACTTCCCTTGTCCTTCTTGATGGTCTTGGTTTCGGAAGTACATTGTAAGGAGCCTTGGTAAATTTCAGCAGAGCACCGTGTAGATGGCAGACATTTCTGCTACTGAGTGCCAGTGGATGAGGGTTGAAGCTGCACTCACACAGGCAAATGTGGCTATTCCATCACACACACATTCAATGTGTGTCTTATAGATGGCGTGCAGGCTTTCGGAAACCACAAGGTGAGTTATTTCTGCAGGATTCCTAGCTCCTGACATATTCTTGTTGCCAATCAATTTATATGTATCACATTGTGGCACTGGAAAAAAGCACAACAAGTCAGGCAGCATCTGCGGTACAGAAGAGTCGACGTTTGAGTATAAACCCTTCACAGGAATGGGTAATGAAATTATATGGTCAGACCTTTTCTGGATAACGGGAATCCCCGGGATATTGCTCGGTGGGTGTTCAGTGATGGTGGTGGCATTGAACATTGGAAGGAATTATTAAATTTTCTATTGTTAAAGGTAATCGTTGTCTGGCACGTGTGTAATGGAAATGGCACTTGCCACTGTTAAGCAAACTCCTTCATATTTCAGGCCCTTGTTGCATTTGGATAAGGATTGCTTCAGTCTCTGAGTAAATCATGAATGGTGTTGAACATTATCCAATCATTGGCAACCATCCCCAGTTGTGACTTTGCAGTGTAGGGATGGTCATTTATGATTGGGCCTGGGGCAGAGAGCACTCTGAGAGCTCACTGATGCTGTCCCTCTGTCTGAGCTAGGAAGCTTGCGTCTAGTTCCACCTGCTCCAGAGGTGTCTAACAACATATCTGAGCAGAATAATGTTACAGTATCTTCCCCATGAAGCTGAGGGAGGACTTGGTTAGCTCAATCAATTGGACGGCTAGATATTAATGCTAACAGTGTGGATTTACTTTCTTCACTGACTGGGGTGACCAAAGGACTGTCCTACTCAACCTCTCCCTCACTTGAGGCATGATGACTGTCCAGATAAACTGCCACCAGTCGTCTCTGTTTAACGAGAGAGCAGCCCTATCATCCTGTAGGAGTATGGTGCCTTACCTTTCCAATTTTGATCTACAGGTTTACTCAGAAACCCCTCTCCCGGGAAACTGCTGCAGAGCTGTCCTGGAGCTGAGATATCTGCTCCCCATCAACCCCAGCCACCTTCCTTTCAGGAATAACTTCAGCCAGTGCAGATGATTCCTATTTGCTCCAGTTTTGCCGTTAATCCTAGATACGACATTTGGTCAAATGCAGTTATGACGATGTTAAGTGCAGTCACTGTCGCGTCCCCTCTAGTTTTCTTGTTGTGCATCATTAAACCCAGGGTTCAATGAGCCCAAGGGATGAGAGCCCAAACTGAGCTTCAGTGATCAGGTTGGTGTTGAGGAAGTGCTGCTTGATCCCACTGTAGATGATATCTTCATCACTTTATTAATGATTGGGATTAGGGCAATCATTGATTGCCTGATGTTTTGACAGTGTGTGTACAGGACACACCCGGACACACCCATATCTTCCAATTTCAATGCCACCGTCACTGAGCACCCACCAAGCAATATCCCAGGGATTACCGTTATCTAGAACTGGACTGACCATATCATTGAACCCACACCCGGATAGTTTCCCACATTGTCAGATAGGTGCCAGTGCTGTATCCCAGCAGGAACAGATTGATTGGAACGTTATCAGGGCCCACAGCCTTTGCATTCTCCAATCCCTCCAGCCGTTTGTAGATACCACATACAGTGTATCGAATTAGCTGAAGAATGCCACATGGAGGGGACTAAAATTGATCATCCCATCGATACTTCTGTCAGAACATTATTGCGAATGATTGAGCCTAAATTTTTCTATTGCTGTTCTAGGCTTTTCCATCATTGAGGAAGTTGGTATGTGGGATCCTCTTTCTCTATTGAGTTGTTTGATTGACCAAACAATTCAACCTGACTGCATGTGACAGCATTGCAGAGATTAGGTCTGATTTGTTGTTTAGGTATGTCTTTCACTAGCTGTTTATGCTATTTGGTGAGTAAGTGGTCCTGTTTGGTAACGTCACCTCATTTTGAGGTGTACCTGGTGCTGCTCTTGGATCGTCCTCCTGTATTCCCCATTGAACAAGGGTTTATCCACTAGCCTGATGGTCAGGGTAAAGTGGAGCATATGCCAGGCGTGGACAGTGAAAATTATGCAAGAGTACAAATCTGCTTCTGTAGGTAATAATCCACATCACCTCACACAGGCCAGTGCTGAGTTCGAGATCTCTGAAATCTGTTCCGTTTCGAATAGTGATAGCATCACTCACATGTGCGCTCATGCGCGCGCACACACACACACACACAAACACACACTAACACAATATTCACAATGTGAAAGTGGGGCTTTGTCTCCAGAAATACTGTGTGCAGCAGTCACTGTTCCCAATAAGGCCATCATCAATGTGTCCGCAGCCGGTAGATTGAAGAAGATGAGGTAAAGTGTGGTTCTCCCTGTCAGTCATTCCCTCCCGACCCGGTGCAGACCCAGTCAAGCAGCTATGACCTTATGGACACGACCATGTCGATCGGCAATGCTGCTGCTGAGCCTCTCTGGGTGATGGATTTGAAATGGCCCACCCAGTATAGATTCTCCAGACTTGCACTCCACTCTCTGTAACAACTCCAGCCTTGCTTTCTTCTCTCTGTAATATCTCCAGCCTTGCTTTCCTCTCTGTAACATCTCCAGCCTTGCTTTCCTCTCTCTCCGTAACATTTCCAGCCTTGCTTTCCTGTGTCTTAACATGTTCAGCCTGGCATTCCTATCTCTGTAACATCTTCAGCCTTGCTTTCCTCTATCTGTAACATCTCCTGCCTTGCTTTCCTATCACTGTAAAATCTCCAGGTTTGCTTTCCTCACTCTGTAACATCTCTTACCTTGCCTTCCTATCTCATTGATATCTCCAGCCGGGCATTCCTATCTCAGTAATCTCTCCAGACTTGCTTTCCTTCTCTCTGTATCATCTCCTGACTTGTTTCCTCTCTCTGTAACTTCACCAGCCTTGCTTTCCTATCTCTGCAACATAACAAGAATGCTTTCCTATCACTGTAACATCTCCAGCCTTGCTTTCCTATCTCTGTACAATCTGTAACCTTGCTTTCCACTCTATGTAACAACTCCAGCCATGCATTCCTATCTGTGTAGCATCATCGGCCTTGTTTTTCTCCCTCTGTAAAATCTCCAGCCTTGCTTTCTTCTCTCTGATACATCTCCAGCCTTGCTTTCCTCTCTCTGATACATCTCCAGCCTTGCTTTCCTATCTCTTGAAATTCTCCAGCCTTGCATTCCTATTTCTGTAACCTCTCCAGATATGCTTTCTTATCTCTGTAACATCTCCAGCCTTATTTTCCTGTCTCAAAAATATCTCCAGCCTTGCTATTCACTCTCTATAACATCTCCAGCCTTCCTTTCCTCACTCTGCTCAACATCTCCAGACTTGTTTTCCTATCTCTCTAACAACTCCAGCCATGCTTTCCTATCTCTGTAGCATTTTCGCCCTTGCTTTCCTCTCTCCGTGAGATCTCCAGCCTTGCATTCCTATCTCTGTAACCTCTCCAGTCGTGCTTTCCACTCTCTGTCACATCTCCTGACTTGCTTTCCTATCTCTGTAACATCTCCAGCCTTGCTTTCCACTCTCTGTAACACCTCCATACTTGTTTTCCTATATCTATAACATCTCCAGCCTTCTTTTTCTCTCTCTCCGTAACATGTCCAGCCTTGCTTTCCTATCTCATTAACATCTCAAGCTTTGCAATCCAATCTCTTTAACATCTCCAGCCTTGATTTCCCATCTCTGTAACATCTCCAGCCTTGGTTTCCTCTATCTATAACATCTCCGGCCTTGCTTTCCACTATCTGATCGATCTCCAGCTTTGCTTTCCTCTATCTGTAACATCTCCAGCCTTGCTTTCCTATCACTGTAACGTCTCCAGCATTACTATGCTATCCCTGTAACGTCTGTAACCTTGATGTGCTTTCTCTGTCACATCTCCAGCCTTGCTTTCCACTCCGTAACATCTCTAGCCTTGCTTTCACCTCTCTATACCATCTCCAGCTTGGCTTTGCACTCTCTGCGTAACATCTCCTACCTTGCCTTCCCATCTCATTAACATCTCCAGCCTGGCATTCCTATCTCTGTAACCTCTCCAGACTTGCTTTCCTTATCTCTGTTACATCTCTTGACTTATTTCCTCTCTCTCTAACATCTCCAGCCTTGTTTTGCTATCTCTGGAACATTACCAGAATGCTTTCCTATCTCTGTAACGTCTCCAGCCTCACTTTCCTATCTCTGTCACATCTCTAACCTTGCTTTCTGATCTCTGTAACATCTCCAGCATTGCTTTCCTATCACTGTAACGTCTCCAGCATTACTTTGCTATCCCTGTAACGTCTCTAACCTTGATGTACTTTCTCTGTAACATCTCCAGCCTTGCTTTCCTATCTCTGTAGCATCTTCGGCCTTGCTTTCCTATCTCATTAACATTTCCAGCCTGGCATTCCTAATCTCTGTAACCTCTCCAGACTTGCTTTCCTTGTCTCTGTAACATCTCCTGACTTTCTTTCCTATCTTTGTAACATTACCACAGTGCTTTCCTATCTCTGTAACATCTCCAGTCTTGCATTCCCGTATCAGTAATATGTCCTGCCTTGCTATTCACTCTCTGTAACAACTCGAGTCTTGTTTTCCTATCTCTGAAACATCTCCAGTATTGCTTTCCTCACTGGAACATCTCCAGCCTTGCTTTCCTCTCTCTGTAACATCTCTAGTCTTGCTTTACTCTCTCTGTAACATCTCCAGCCTTGTTTTCCTATCTCTGTAACATCTGCAAACTTGCTTTCCTCTATCTGTAATATCTCCAGCCTTGCTTTCTATCTCTGTAACAACTCCAGACTTGTTTTCCTCTCTCTCCGTAACATATCCAGCCTTGCATTCCAATCTCTTTAACATCTCTAGCCTTGCTTTCCTCTCTCTGTAACATCTCCAGCATTACTTCCCTTTCTCTGTAACATTACCAGAATGCTTTCCTATCTCTGTATCATCTCCAGCCTTGCATTCCTGTCTCAACAATATTTCCAGCCTTGCTTTCCTCTCTCTGTACCATCTCCAGCATTTCTGTCCTATCTCTGTGACATCTCCAGACTTGTATTCCCCTCTCTGTAACATCTCCAGCCTTGCTTTCCTATCACTGTAACGTCTCCAGCATTACTTTGCTATCCATGTAATGTCTCTAACGTTGATGTACTTTCTCTGTCACATCTCCAGCCTTGCTTTCCACTCCGTAACATCTCTAGCCTTGCTTTCGCCTCTCTGTATCATCTCGAGCTTGGCTTTGCACTCTCTGCGTAACATCTCCTACCTTGCCTTCCCATCTCATTAACGTCTCCAGCCTGGCATTCCTATCTCTGTAACCTCTCCAGACTTGCTTTCCTTATCTCTGTAACATCTCTTGACTTATTTCCTCTCTCTCTAACATCTCCAGCCTTGTTTTGCTATCTCTGGAACATTACCAGAATGCTTTCCTATCTCTGTAACGTCTCCAGCCTCACTTTCCTATCTCTGTCACATCTCTAACCTTGCTTTCCTATCTCTGTAACATCTCCAGCCTTGCTTTCCTATCACTGTAACGTCTCCAGCATTACTTTGCTATCCCTGTAACGTCTCTAACCTTGATGTACTTTCTCTGTAACATCTCCAGCCTTGCTTTCCTATCTCTGTAGCATCTTCGGCCTTGCTTTCCTATCTCATTAACATTTCCAGCCTGGCATTCCTAATCTCTGTAACCTCTCCAGACTTGCTTTCCTAGTCTCTGTAACATCTCCTGACTTTCTTTCCTATCTTTGTAACATTACCACAGTGCTTTCCTATCTCTGTAACATCTCCAGTCCTGCATTCCCGTATCAGTAATATGTCCAGCCTTGCTATTCACTCTCTGTAACAACTCGAGTCTTGTTTCCCTATCTCTGTAACAACTCCAGCCTTGCTTTCCACTCTCTGAAACATCTCCAGCCTTGCTTTCCACTCTCTGAAACATCTCTAGTCTTGCTTTCCCCTCTCTGTAACATCTCTAGTCTTGCCTTACTCTCTCTGTAACATCTCCAGCCTTGTATTCCTATCTCTGTAACATCTGCAAACTTGCTTTCCTCTCTCTGTAACATCTCCAGCCTTGCTTTCCTATCTCTGTAGCATCTTCGGCCTTGCTTTCCTATCTCATTAACATCTCCAGCCTGGCATTCCTAATCTCTGTAACCTCTCCAGACTTGCTTTCCTATCTTTGTAACATTACCACAGTGCTTTCCTATCTCTGTAACATCTCCAGTCTTGCATTCCCGTATCGGTAATATGTCCAGCCTTGCTATTCACTCTCTGTAACAACTCGAGTCTTGTTTTCCTATCTCTGAAACATCTCCGGCCTTGCTTTCCTCACTGGAACATCTCCAGCCTTGCTTTCCTCTCTCTGTAACATCTCTAGTCTTGCTTTCCTGTCTCTGTAACATCTGCAAACTTGTTTTCCTCTCTCTGTAATATCTCCAGCCTTGCTTTCTATCTCTGTAACAACTCCAGACTTGTTTTCCTCTCTCTCCGTAACATATCCAGCCTTGCATTCCAATCTCTTTAACATCTCTAGCCTTGCTTTCCTCTCTCTGTAACATCTCCAGCATTACTTCCCTTACTCTGTAACATTACCAGAATGCTTTCCTATCTCTGTATCATCTTCAGCCTTGCATTCCTATCTCAACAATATTTCCAGCCTTGCTTTCCTCTCTCTGTACCATCTCCAGCATTTCAGTCCTATCTCTGACATCTCCAGACTTGTATTCCCCTCTCTGTAACATCTCCAGCCTGGCATTCCTATCTCTGTAACACCTCCAGATTTGCTTTCGTATCTCAGTAACATCACCAGCCTTACATTCCTACCTCTTTTTCATCTCTAGCCTTGCTTTCCTATCACTGTAAAATCTCCAGCCTTGCTTTCTACTCTCTGTAACATCTCCAGCCTCGCTTTCCTCCCTCTCCAGAGCATATCCTACATTGCTTTCCTATCTCATTAACATTTAGAGCCTTGCATTCCTATCTATGTAACCTCTCCAGACATGCTTTCCCATCTCTGTAACATCTCCAGCCTTGCTTTTCTGTCTCAAAAATATATCCAGCCTTGCTATTCACTTTCTATAACATCTCCAGCCTTCCTTTCCTCACTCTGCTCAACATCTCCAGACTTATTTTCCTATCTGTGTAACATCTTCAGGCTTGCTTTCCACTCTCTGTAACAACTCCAGCCTTGCTTTCCTATTTCTGAGACATCTCCAGCTTTGCTTTCCTATCGTTGTAATATCTCCAGTCACGCTTTCCTATATCTGTAACAACTCCAGCCTTGCCTTCCTATCTCTGTATCATATTCGGCCTTGCTTTCCTCTTTCCGTTACACCTCCAGACTTGGTTTCCTATGTCTGTAATATCTCCAGCCTTCCTTTCCTCTCTCTCCTTAACATCTCCAGCCTTGCTTTCCTATCTCATTAACATCTCAAGCCTTGCAATCCAATCTATTTAACATCTCCAGCCTTGCATTCCTATCTCTGTAACATCTGCAAACTTGCTTTCCTATCTCTGCAACATCTCCAACCTGGATGTGCTATTTCTGTAACATCTCCAGCCTTGCATTCCTATCTCTGTAACATCTGCAAACTTGTTTTCCTATCTCTGTAACATCTCCAACCTGGATGTCCTATTTCTGTAACATCTCCAGCCTTGCTTTCATATCTATGTAACATCTCCGGCCTTGCTTTACTATCTCTGTAACATCTCCAGCCTTGCTTTCATATCTATGTAACATCTCCGGCCTTGCTTTACTATCTCTGTAACATCTCCAGCCTTGCTTTCATATCTATGTAACATCTCCGGCATTGTATTCCTATCTCTGTAACATCTCCGCCCTTACTTTCCTATCTCTGTAACATCTCTAGCCTTGCTTTCCTCTCTCTGTAATATCTCCAGCTGAGCTTTCCTCTCTCTGTAACATCTCCAGCCTTGCTTTCCACTCTATGAAACATCTCCAGCCTTGCTTTCCACTCTATGAAACATCTCCAGCCTTGCTTTCCTATCTCTGTAACAACTCCAGCCTGGCTTTCCACTCTCTGAAACATCTCCAGCCTTGCTTTTCACTCTCTGAAAAATCTCCAGCCTTGCTTTCCTCTCTCTGTAACATCTCCAGCCTTGCTTTCCACTCTCTGAAACATCTCCAGCCTTGCTTTCCTATCACTGTAACATCTCCAGCCTTTCTTTCCAGTCTCTGTAACACTTCCAGTTTTGCTTTCCTCTCTCTGTAACATCTGCAAACATGCTTTCCTCTCTCTGTAACATCTTCAGCCTTGCTTTCCTATCTCTGTAACATCTCCAGGGTTGCTTTCCTCTATCTGTAACGTCTACAGCCGTGCTTTCCACTATATGAAACATCTCCAGCCTTGCTTTCATCTCTCTGTAACATCTCCAGCTTTGCATTCATCTCTCTGTAACATCTGCAAACTTGCTTTTATCTCTGTAACATCTCCAGCCTTGCTTTCCTCTCTCTGTAACATCTCCAGCCTTGCTTTCCTATCTCTGTAACATCTCCAGCCTTGCTTTCCTCTCTCTGTAGCATCTCCAGCCTTGCTTTCATCTCTCTGTAACATCTCCAGCTTTGTGTTCCTCTCTCTGTAACATCTGCAAACTTGCTTTATCTCTGTAACATCTCCAGCCTTGCTTTCCTATCTCTGTAAAATCTCCAGCCTTGCTTTCCTCTCTCTGTAACATCTGCAAATTTGCTTTCCTATCCCTGTAACATCTCCGGCCTTGATCTCCTATCTCTGTACAATCTGCGGCCTTGCTTTCCTCTCTCTGTAACATGTCCAGCCTTGCTTTCCTCTCTCTGTAACATGTCCAGCCTTGTTTTCCACTCTCTGAAACATCTCTAGTCTTGCTTTCCCCTCTCTGTAACATCTCTAGTCTTGCCTTACTCTATCTGTAACATCTCCAGCCTTGTATTCCTATCTCTGTAACATCTGCAAACTTGCTTTCCTCTCTCTGTAACATCTCCATCCTTGCTTTCCTATCTCTGTAGCATCTTCGGCCTTGCTTTCCTATCTCATTAACATCTCCAGCCTGGCATTCCTAATCTCTGTAACCTCTCCAGACTTGCTTTCCTTGTCTCTGTAACATCTCCTGACTTTCTTTCCTATCTTTGTAACATTACCACAGTGCTTTCCTATCTCTGTAACATCTCCAGTCTTGCATTCCCGTATCGGTAATATGTCCAGCCTTGCTATTCACTCTCTGTAACAACTCGAGTCTTGTTTTCCTATCTCTGAAACATCTCCGGCCTTGCTTTCCTCACTGGAACATCTCCAGCCTTGCTTTCCTCTCTCTGTAACATCTCTAGTCTTGCTTTCCTGTCTCTGTAACATCTGCAAACTTGCTTTCCTCTCTCTGTAATATCTCCAGCCTTGCTTTCTATCTCTGTAACAACTCCAGACTTGTTTTCCTCTCTCTCCGTAACATATCCAGCCTTGCATTCCAATCTCTTTAACATCTCTAGCCTTGCTTTCCTCTCTCTGTAACATCTCCAGCATTACTTCCCTTACTCTGTAACATTACCAGAATGCTTTCCTATCTCTGTATCATCTTCAGCCTTGCATTCCTGTCTCAACAATATTTCCAGCCTTGCTTTCCTCTCTCTGTAACATCTCCAGCATTACTTCCCTTACTCTGTAACATTACCAGAATGCTTTCCTATCTCTGTATCATCTTCAGCCTTGCATTCCTATCTCAACAATATTTCCAGCCTTGCTTTCCTCTCTCTGTACCATCTCCAGCATTTCAGTCCTATCTCTGACATCTCCAGACTTGTATTCCCCTCTCTGTAACATCTCCAGCCTGGCATTCCTATCTCTGTAACACCTCCAGATTTGCTTTCGTATCTCAGTAACATCACCAGCCTTACATTCCTACCTCTTTTTCATCTCTAGCCTTGCTTTCCTATCACTGTAAAATCTCCAGCCTTGCTTTCTACTCTCTGTAACATCTCCAGCCTCGCTTTCCTCCCTCTCCAGAGCATATCCTACATTGCTTTCCTATCTCATTAACATTTAGAGCCTTGCATTCCTATCTATGTAACCTCTCCAGACATGCTTTCCCATCTCTGTAACATCTCCAGCCTTGCTTTTCTGTCTCAAAAATATATCCAGCCTTGCTATTCACTTTCTATAACATCTCCAGCCTTCCTTTCCTCACTCTGCTCAACATCTCCAGACTTATTTTCCTATCTGTGTAACATCTTCAGGCTTGCTTTCCACTCTCTGTAACAACTCCAGCCTTGCTTTCCTATTTCTGAGACATCTCCAGCTTTGCTTTCCTATCGTTGTAATATCTCCAGTCACGCTTTCCTATATCTGTAACAACTCCAGCCTTGCCTTCCTATCTCTGTATCATATTCGGCCTTGCTTTCCTCTTTCCGTTACACCTCCAGACTTGGTTTCCTATGTCTGTAATATCTCCAGCCTTCCTTTCCTCTCTCTCCTTAACATCTCCAGCCTTGCTTTCCTATCTCATTAACATCTCAAGCCTTGCAATCCAATCTATTTAACATCTCCAGCCTTGCATTCCTATCTCTGTAACATCTGCAAACTTGCTTTCCTATCTCTGCAACATCTCCAACCTGGATGTGCTATTTCTGTAACATCTCCAGCCTTGCATTCCTATCTCTGTAACATCTGCAAACTTGTTTTCCTATCTCTGTAACATCTCCAACCTGGATGTCCTATTTCTGTAACATCTCCAGCCTTGCTTTCATATCTATGTAACATCTCCGGCCTTGCTTTACTATCTCTGTAACATCTCCAGCCTTGCTTTCATATCTATGTAACATCTCCGGCCTTGCTTTACTATCTCTGTAACATCTCCAGCCTTGCTTTCATATCTATGTAACATCTCCGGCATTGTATTCCTATCTCTGTAACATCTCCGCCCTTACTTTCCTATCTCTGTAACATCTCTAGCCTTGCTTTCCTCTCTCTGTAATATCTCCAGCTGAGCTTTCCTCTCTCTGTAACATCTCCAGCCTTGCTTTCCACTCTATGAAACATCTCCAGCCTTGCTTTCCACTCTATGAAACATCTCCAGCCTTGCTTTCCTATCTCTGTAACAACTCCAGCCTGGCTTTCCACTCTCTGAAACATCTCCAGCCTTGCTTTTCACTCTCTGAAAAATCTCCAGCCTTGCTTTCCTCTCTCTGTAACATCTCCAGCCTTGCTTTCCACTCTCTGAAACATCTCCAGCCTTGCTTTCCTATCACTGTAACATCTCCAGCCTTTCTTTCCAGTCTCTGTAACACTTCCAGCTTTGCTTTCCTCTCTCTGTAACATCTGCAAACATGCTTTCCTCTCTCTGTAACATCTTCAGCCTTGCTTTCCTATCTCTGTAACATCTCCAGGGTTGCTTTCCTCTATCTGTAACGTCTACAGCCGTGCTTTCCACTATATGAAACATCTCCAGCCTTGCTTTCATCTCTCTGTAACATCTCCAGCTTTGCATTCATCTCTCTGTAACATCTGCAAACTTGCTTTTATCTCTGTAACATCTCCAGCCTTGCTTTCCTCTCTCTGTAACATCTCCAGCCTTGCTTTCCTATCTCTGTAACATCTCCAGCCTTGCTTTCCTCTCTCTGTAGCATCTCCAGCCTTGCTTTCATCTCTCTGTAACATCTCCAGCTTTGTGTTCCTCTCTCTGTAACATCTGCAAACTTGCTTTATCTCTGTAACATCTCCAGCCTTGCTTTCCTATCTCTGTAAAATCTCCAGCCTTGCTTTCCTCTCTCTGTAACATCTGCAAATTTGCTTTCCTATCCCTGTAACATCTCCGGCCTTGATCTCCTATCTCTGTACAATCTGCGGCCTTGCTTTCCTCTCTCTGTAACATGTCCAGCCTTGCTTTCCTCTCTCTGTAACATGTCCAGCCTTGTTTTCCACTCTCTGAAACATCTCTAGTCTTGCTTTCCCCTCTCTGTAACATCTCTAGTCTTGCCTTACTCTATCTGTAACATCTCCAGCCTTGTATTCCTATCTCTGTAACATCTGCAAACTTGCTTTCCTCTCTCTGTAACATCTCCATCCTTGCTTTCCTATCTCTGTAGCATCTTCGGCCTTGCTTTCCTATCTCATTAACATCTCCAGCCTGGCATTCCTAATCTCTGTAACCTCTCCAGACTTGCTTTCCTTGTCTCTGTAACATCTCCTGACTTTCTTTCCTATCTTTGTAACATTACCACAGTGCTTTCCTATCTCTGTAACATCTCCAGTCTTGCATTCCCGTATCGGTAATATGTCCAGCCTTGCTATTCACTCTCTGTAACAACTCGAGTCTTGTTTTCCTATCTCTGAAACATCTCCGGCCTTGCTTTCCTCACTGGAACATCTCCAGCCTTGCTTTCCTCTCTCTGTAACATCTCTAGTCTTGCTTTCCTGTCTCTGTAACATCTGCAAACTTGCTTTCCTCTCTCTGTAATATCTCCAGCCTTGCTTTCTATCTCTGTAACAACTCCAGACTTGTTTTCCTCTCTCTCCGTAACATATCCAGCCTTGCATTCCAATCTCTTTAACATCTCTAGCCTTGCTTTCCTCTCTCTGTAACATCTCCAGCATTACTTCCCTTACTCTGTAACATTACCAGAATGCTTTCCTATCTCTGTATCATCTTCAGCCTTGCATTCCTGTCTCAACAATATTTCCAGCCTTGCTTTCCTCTCTCTGTAACATCTCCAGCATTACTTCCCTTACTCTGTAACATTACCAGAATGCTTTCCTATCTCTGTATCATCTTCAGCCTTGCATTCCTATCTCAACAATATTTCCAGCCTTGCTTTCCTCTCTCTGTACCATCTCCAGCATTTCAGTCCTATCTCTGACATCTCCAGACTTGTATTCCCCTCTCTGTAACATCTCCAGCCTGGCATTCCTATCTCTGTAACACCTCCAGATTTGCTTTCGTATCTCAGTAACATCACCAGCCTTACATTCCTACCTCTTTTTCATCTCTAGCCTTGCTTTCCTATCACTGTAAAATCTCCAGCCTTGCTTTCTACTCTCTGTAACATCTCCAGCCTCGCTTTCCTCCCTCTCCAGAGCATATCCTACATTGCTTTCCTATCTCATTAACATTTAGAGCCTTGCATTCCTATCTATGTAACCTCTCCAGACATGCTTTCCCATCTCTGTAACATCTCCAGCCTTGCTTTTCTGTCTCAAAAATATATCCAGCCTTGCTATTCACTTTCTATAACATCTCCAGCCTTCCTTTCCTCACTCTGCTCAACATCTCCAGACTTATTTTCCTATCTGTGTAACATCTTCAGGCTTGCTTTCCACTCTCTGTAACAACTCCAGCCTTGCTTTCCTATTTCTGAGACATCTCCAGCTTTGCTTTCCTATCGTTGTAATATCTCCAGTCACGCTTTCCTATATCTGTAACAACTCCAGCCTTGCCTTCCTATCTCTGTATCATATTCGGCCTTGCTTTCCTCTTTCCGTTACACCTCCAGACTTGGTTTCCTATGTCTGTAATATCTCCAGCCTTCCTTTCCTCTCTCTCCTTAACATCTCCAGCCTTGCTTTCCTATCTCATTAACATCTCAAGCCTTGCAATCCAATCTATTTAACATCTCCAGCCTTGCATTCCTATCTCTGTAACATCTGCAAACTTGCTTTCCTATCTCTGCAACATCTCCAACCTGGATGTGCTATTTCTGTAACATCTCCAGCCTTGCATTCCTATCTCTGTAACATCTGCAAACTTGTTTTCCTATCTCTGTAACATCTCCAACCTGGATGTCCTATTTCTGTAACATCTCCAGCCTTGCTTTCATATCTATGTAACATCTCCGGCCTTGCTTTACTATCTCTGTAACATCTCCAGCCTTGCTTTCATATCTATGTAACATCTCCGGCCTTGCTTTACTATCTCTGTAACATCTCCAGCCTTGCTTTCATATCTATGTAACATCTCCGGCATTGTATTCCTATCTCTGTAACATCTCCGCCCTTACTTTCCTATCTCTGTAACATCTCTAGCCTTGCTTTCCTCTCTCTGTAATATCTCCAGCTGAGCTTTCCTCTCTCTGTAACATCTCCAGCCTTGCTTTCCACTCTATGAAACATCTCCAGCCTTGCTTTCCACTCTATGAAACATCTCCAGCCTTGCTTTCCTATCTCTGTAACAACTCCAGCCTGGCTTTCCACTCTCTGAAACATCTCCAGCCTTGCTTTTCACTCTCTGAAAAATCTCCAGCCTTGCTTTCCTCTCTCTGTAACATCTCCAGCCTTGCTTTCCACTCTCTGAAACATCTCCAGCCTTGCTTTCCTATCACTGTAACATCTCCAGCCTTTCTTTCCAGTCTCTGTAACACTTCCAGCTTTGCTTTCCTCTCTCTGTAACATCTGCAAACATGCTTTCCTCTCTCTGTAACATCTTCAGCCTTGCTTTCCTATCTCTGTAACATCTCCAGGGTTGCTTTCCTCTATCTGTAACGTCTACAGCCGTGCTTTCCACTATATGAAACATCTCCAGCCTTGCTTTCATCTCTCTGTAACATCTCCAGCTTTGCATTCATCTCTCTGTAACATCTGCAAACTTGCTTTTATCTCTGTAACATCTCCAGCCTTGCTTTCCTCTCTCTGTAACATCTCCAGCCTTGCTTTCCTATCTCTGTAACATCTCCAGCCTTGCTTTCCTCTCTCTGTAAAATCTCCAGCCTTGCTTTACTCTCTCTGTAGCATCTCCAGCCTTGCTTTCATCTCTCTGTAACATCTCCAGCTTTGTGTTCCTCTCTCTGTAACATCTGCAAACTTGCTTTATCTCTGTAACATCTCCAGCCTTGCTTTCCTATCTCTGTAAAATCTCCAGCCTTGCTTTCCTCTCTCTGTAACATCTGCAAATTTGCTTTCCTATCCCTGTAACATCTCCGGCCTTGATCTCCTATCTCTGTACAATCTGCGGCCTTGCTTTCCTCTCTCTGTAACATGTCCAGCCTTGCTTTCCTCTCTCTGTAACATGTCCAGCCTTGTTTTCCACTCTCTGTAACATCTCTAGTCTTGCTTTCCTCTCTCTGTAACATCTGCAAACTTGCTTTCCTATCTCTGTAACATGTCTGGCCGTGCTTTCTTCTCTCTGAAACATCTCCAGCCTTGCTTTCCTCTCTCTGTAACATCTCCAGCCTTGCTTTCCTCTCTTTGTAACATCTGTGAACTTGTTTTATTATCTCTAACATCTCCGGCCTTGCATTCCTGTCTCTGTAACATCTCCAGCCTTGCTTTCCTATCTCTGTAACATCTCCAGCCTTGCTTTCCACTCTCTGTAACATCTCCAGCCTTGCTTTCCTATCTCTGTAACATCTCTAGCCTTGCTTTCCTCTCTCTGTAACATCTCCAGCCTTGCTTTCCACTCTCTGAAACATCTCCAGCCATGATTTCATCTCTCTGTAACATCTCCAGCCTTGCTTTCCTCTCTCTGTAACATCTGCAAACTTACTTTCCTATCTCATTAACATCTCCAGCCTTGCTTTCCTATCTCTGTAACATCTCCAGCCTTGCTTTCCCAACTCTGAAACATCTCCGGCCTTGCTTTCCACTCTCTGAACCATCTCCAGCCGTGTTTTGCTCTCTCTGTAACACTTCCAGCTTTGCTTTCCTCTCTCTGTCACATCTGCAAACTTGCTTTCCTATCTCTGTAACTTATCTGGCCGTGCTTTCCTCTCTCTGTAACATCTCCAGCCTTGCTTTCCACTCTCTGAAACATCTCTAGCCTTGCTTTCCTCTCTCCGTAACATCTCCAGCCTTGCTTTCCTCTCTCTGAACCATCTCCAGCCTTGCTTTCCTATCTCTGCAACATCTCTCGCCTTTCTTTCCTCTCTCTGTAACATCTGCAAACTTGCTTTCCTATCACTGTAACATCTCTAGCCTTGCTTTCCTATCTCTGTAACATCTCCAGCCTTGCTTTCCAATCTCTCTAATATTTCCAACCTTGCTTTCCTCTCTCTGTAACATCTCTGGTCTTGCTTTCCAATCTCTCTAATATTTCCAACCTTGCTTTCCTCTCTCTGTAACATCTCTGGTCTTGCTTTCCAATCTCTCTAATATTTCCAACCTTGCTTTCCTCTCTCTGTAACATCTCTGGTCTTGCTTTCCACTCTCTGTAACATCTCCAGCCTTGATTTAATCTCTCTGTAACATCTCCAGCTTTGTGTTCCTCTCTCTGTAACATCTGCAAACTTGCTTTTATCTCTGTAACATCTCTAGCCATGCTTTCCTATCTCTGTAACATCTCCAGCCTTGCTTTCCAATCTCTCTAATATTTCCAACCTTGCTTTCCTCTCTCTGTAACATCTCTGGTCTTGCTTTCCATTCTCTGTAACATCTCCAGTCTTGACTTCATCTCTGTAACATCTCCAGCTTTGCGTTCCTCTCTCTGTAACATCTGCAAACTTGCTTTTATCTCTGTAACATCTCCAGCCTTGCTTTCCTATCTCTGTAACATCGCCAGCCTTGCTTTCCTATCTCTGTAACATCTCCAGCCTTGCTTTCCACTCTCTGTAACATCTCCAGCCTTGCTTTCCTCTCTCTGTAACATCTCCAGCTTTGCTTTCCTCTCTCTCCGTAACATCTCCTACCTTGCTTTTCTATGTCTTTAACATCTCCAGCGTGGCATTCCTCTCTCTGTAACATCTCCAGACTTGCTTTCCTTATCTCTGTAACATCTCCTGACTTATTTCCTATCTCTGTAACATCTCCAGCCTTGTTTTGCTATCTCTGCAACATTACCTGAATGCTTTGCTGTCACTGTAACATCACCAGCCTTGCTTTCCACTCTCGGTAACATCTCCAGCCATGCTTTCCTATCTGTAACATCTCCAGCCTGGCATTCCGATCTCTGTAACACCTCCAGATTTGATTTCCTAACTCAGTAACATCACCAGCCTTACTTTCCTATCTCTTTTTCATCTCCAGCCTTTCTTTCCTATTTCTGTAACATCGGAGGAGAAGTTGAGGACTGCAGATGCTGGAGATCAGAGCTGAAAAATGTGTTGCTGGAAAAGCGCAGCAGGTCAGGCAGCATCCAAGGAGCAGGAGAACCGACGTTTCGGGCATAAGCCCTTCTTCAGGAATGAGGAGGCTGTGTCAAGCAGGCGAAGATAAAAGGTAGGGAGGAGGGTCACGGGGGTGAGGCGTTGGGAATGTGATAGGGTGAAGGAGGTTAAGGTGAGGTTGATAGGCCGGAGAGCGGGTGGGGGCGGAGATGTCGGGAAGAAGATTGCAGGTCAACATGGCGGCGCTGAGTCCAAGGGTTGGGACTGAGATAAGGTGGGGGAGGGGAAATAAGGATGCTGGAGAAATCTGCATTCATCACTTGTGGTTGGAGGGTTGATGACGCGCTCTTCCTCCAGGTGTCGTGTTGCCATTGTCTGGTGATGGATCAGGCCAAATACCTGCATGTCTTTGGCGGAGTGGGAGTGGGAGTTAAACTGTTCAGCCACGAGGAGGTTGGGTTTGTTGGTGCGGGTGTCCCAGAGGTGCTCTCTGAAATGTTCCGCAAGTAGGCGACCTGTCTCCCCAATGCATAGGAGGCCACATCGGGTGCAGCGGATACAGTAAATGATGCGTGTGGAGATGCAGGGGAATTTGTGACGGATATGGAAGGATCCCTTGGGGCCTTGGAAGAAAGTGAGGGGGGAGGTGTGGGCGCAAGTTTTTCATTTCTTGCGGTTGCAGGGGTAGGTGATGGGAGTGGAGGTTGGGTTGATGAGAGGTGTGGACATGACGAGGGAGTCGCGGAGGGAGTGGTCTTTCCGAAACGCTGATAGGGGAGGGGAGGGAATTATATCCTTGGTGCTGGGGTCTGTTTGGAGGTGGCAGAAATGGCGGCCGATGATCCGATGTATGTGGAGGTTGGTGGGGTGGTAGGTGAGGACCAGTGGGGTTCTGTGCTAGTGGCGATTGGAGGGGCAGGGCTCAAGGGCCGAGGAGCGGGAAGTAGAGCAGATGCGGTGGAGGGCATCGTCAACCTCGTCTGAGGGGAAATTGTGGTCTTTGCAGAAGGAGGCCATCTGGGTTGTTCAGTATTGGAACTGGTCCTCCTGGGAGCAGATGCGGGGGAGGCGAAGGAATTGGGAATATAGGATGGCGTTTTTTACAGGGGGCAGGGTGGGAGGAGGTGCAATCTAAGTAGCTGTGGGAGTCGGTCGGTTTATATTAAATGTGTGTGTTGAGTCGGTCGCCCAAGATTGAAATGGAGAGGTCTTTTTAACATCTCCAACCTTGCTTTCCACTCTCTGCAACATCTCCAGCCTTGCTTTCCTATCTCATTAACATCTCCTGCCTTGCTTTCCTGTCACATTAACATCTTCAACCTTGCATTCCGATCTCTGTAACCTCTCCAGACTTGCTTTCCTATCCCTGTAACATCTCCAGCCTTGCTTTACTCTCTCTGTAACATCTCCAGCCTTGCTTTCCTATCTCTCTAACATTACCACAATGCTTTCCTGTCACCAGCCTTACATTCTTGTCTCAGTAATATCTCCAGCCTTGCTTTCCTCTCTATGTAACATCTCCAGCCTTGCTTTCCTATCTCTGTAACATCTCCAGCCTTGCTTTCCTCTCTCTGTAAGACATCCGGCCTGGACTTCATATCTCTGTGACATCTCCAGACTTGCATTCACCTCTCTGTATCATCTCCAGCCTTTACTATGAAGTTCTCAGTATCTCGGATGATCGGGAGTGCATCCAGCTCCAGCTCCTGAACGCGGTCTCCCAGGAGCTGCAGCTGGGTGCACTTCCCACGCACGTGTACTCATCAAAAAATTGAAATCTCCCTTAACTCCCAAATCCTGCAGGAAGAACATGCGACTGCCCTAACTGCCATCTCGACTGCTGTAAGACTAGAGTTAAAACGAGTTTACCTGAACTTATCGGCACCGTTTGCTGAGCTGCTGCTCACTGAGGTTAGGAATAGGAAAGGTGAGGTCACCCTGTTAGGAGTCTTTTACAGGCCTCCTAATAGTCCTAGAATCATTGAAGAAAGGATAGGGAAGGTGATTCAGGAGATGAGTGACAGTAATAGGGTGGTTGTTATGGGGGACTTTAACTTTCCTGATATTGATTGGGAAAGCTATAGCTCAAGTTCGTTTGATGGGTCAGTGTTTGTTCAATGTGTGCAGGAGAGTTTCCTGACACAATATGTAGACAGGCCAACAAGAGGTGAGGCCATACTGGATTTGGTTCTGGGTAACGAACCAGGCCAGGTGTTAGAATTAGAGGTAGGTGAGCACTTTGGGGATAGTGACCATAATTCGGTGAGTTTTACTCTCGTGATGGAGAGGGATAAGTGTGTACTACAGGGCAAGAGTTATAGCTGGGGTCAGGGAAATTATGATGCGGTGAGGCATGACTTAGGATGTGTGGCTTGGAAAAATAGACTCCAAGGCAAGAGTGTAAATGATATGTGGAGCTTGTTCAAGGAGCAACTATTGAGTGTCCTTGATAATTATGTGCCTGTCAGGCAGGGAGGAAAGGGTCGTGCGAGGGAGCCGTGGTTTAATAAGGAATTGGAATCCCTTGTTAAATGGAAGAGGGCGGCCTATCTCAAGATGAGACGTGAAAGTTCAATTGGGGCGATTGAGAGATATAGGGTAGCCAGGAAGGACCTGAAGAGAGAGCTAAGAGCAGCAAGGAGGGGACATGAAAGGTCCTTAGTCGGTAGGATTAGGGAAAACCCTAAGGCTTTCTATAGGTATGTTAGGATTAAAAGAAAGACGAGGGTAGGAATAGGTCCAGTCAAGGATAGTAGTGGGAAGTTGCGTGTGGAGGCGGAAGAGATTGGGGAGACACTGAATGAATACTTTTCTTCAGTATTTACTCAGGAACAGGGCATTGTCGTCGATGTGAATACTGAGTCACAAATAAGTAGAATGGATGGCTTTGAGGTATGTAGAGAAGAGGTGTTGGAAATCCTGGAAAAGGTGAAAATAGATAAGTCCCCTGGGCCTGATGGCACTTTTCCTAGGATTCTCTGGGAAGCAAGGGAGGAGATTGCAGAGCCATTGGCCTTGATTTTTATGTCCTCTTTGTCTACAGGAGTAGTGCCAGAAGACTGGAGGACAGCAAATGTGGTTCCCTTGTTCAAAAAGGGGAGTAGGGATAACCCTAGTAACTATAGGCCGGTGAGTCTCACTTCTGTTGTGGGCAAAGTCTTAGAGAGAATTGTAAGGGATAGGATTTATGCACATCTGGATAGGAATAATGTGATCAAGGATAGTCAGCATGGTTTTGTGAAGGGCAGGTCGTGCCTCACAAACCTTATTGAATTCTTTGAAAAGGTGACGAAGGAGGTTGATGAGGGGATAGCGGTAGATGTGGTATATATGGATTTTAGTAAGGCGTTTGATAAGGTTCCCCATGGTAGGCTACTGCAGAAAATACGGAGATATGGCATTGAGGGTGAGTTGGAGGTTTGGATTAGGAATTGGCTGGATGGAAGAAGGCAGAGGGTAGTAGTTGATGGCAAAGTTTGTTCATGGAGTGCCGTCACTAGCGGTGTTCCGCAAGGATCTGTTTTGGGACCATTGCTGTTTGTCATTTTTATAAATGACCTGGAAGAGGGGTTAGAAGGTTGGGTGAGCAAGTTTGCGGATGATACGAAAGTCGGAGGAGTTGTTGACAGTGAGGAAGGATGTGGCAGGTTACAGCAGGATATAGAGAAGCTGCAGAGCTGGGCAGAAAGGTGGCAAATGGAATTCAATGTAGCTAAGTGTGAGGTGATTCACTTTGGGAAGAATAACAAAAAGATGGGGTACTGGGCTAATGGTCGGATACTTGGTAGTGTGGATGAGCAGAGGGATCTTGGTGTCCATGTACACAGATCTCTGAAAGTTGCCACCCAGGTAAATAGTGCGGTGAGGAAGGCATATGGCGTACTGGCTTTTATTGGTAGAGGAATTGAGTTCCGGAGTCCTGAGGTCATGATGCAGTTGTATAAGACTCTGGTGCGGCCGCATCTGGAATATTGTGTGCAGTTTTGGTCGCCATACTATAGGAAGGATGTGGAGGCACTGGAACGGGTGCAGAGGATGTTTACCAGGATGTTGCCTGGTATGGAAGGAAGATCGTATGAGGAAAGACTGAGGCACTTGGGGCTGTTTTCATTAGAGAAAAGAAGGTTTAGGGGTGACTTGATTGAGGTGTACAAGATGATTAGGGGGTTAGCTAGGTTAACAGCGTGAACCTTTTCCCGCGTATGGAGTCGGGTATTACAAGGGGGCATAGCTTTAAATTAAGGGGGGGTAGATATAGGACTGAAGTTAGGGGTAGGTTCTTCACTCAGCGAGTCGTGAGTTCATGGAATGCCCTGCCAGTAGCAGTGGTGGACTCTCCCTCTTTATGGGCATTTAAGCGGGCATTGGATAGGTATATGGAGGATAGTGGGTTAGTATAGGTTAGGTGGGCTTGGATCGGCGCAACATCGAGGGCCAAAGGGCCTGTACTGCGCTGTATTCTTCTATGCCTATGTCTATGAAACCGCTCAAATCAAAGCACGACGACCTACTCTGCTCCTGATAGCATATCTATGGACCGCTCCACATTTAGTTTTGGCGAGGGAAGAAGGGAGTCACCACAGTGATGTAGTGATTGGGTCTTAAGCACTCCTTCACACCACATACACACATCTTTTCGTCAGTGCAGGTCACTTCTTGACCTTAGAAGGTGCCTTACTGAGGTCTTCCTTCTGGTCGTGGTGACTGCGCTGAAGCAAATACTCCCCCTGACATCCAATCCGCGTTGTCGCAGTCCTCTGGTATTTTCTGCCTAATGGTACTGCATTTATGAATACCTTGAATCTCTTGATTGCATTCCAAACTGTGTCTCACTCCCCAGGGAGAGAGGTTGAAATTCCACTCAATACAGGCTATTGAAAAAAAAAGCTGACCATTGGTCATGAGTGGCACTATGCCAATCCGCTCACTGATTCTGCTTTTCATTTTAATTAGCGTATATTTATTCTGATAACCCTCCATTCCACTTTCCTGCATTTTCCTCGTAACACTTGTTTAAAAAACTGTCCATCTCAGCCTTGAAGATATTTAGTGATCCAGCCTCAACTGCCTTCACAATTTTCTACAATTGTTTCGCTCCCACTGATGTGAGACTTGGTGTTCTTTAAACCCATGGCTTTTTTTTAAAGCACTGTGTGGAAATTGAACATACGTTAAATGCTGTCCTATTCGATCACAACACCTCTGTGGCCAGATGCAAAATCAAAAACCCGACGTTTAGGAGCCTGCAATCTCTGCCCTCATCTTCCACATCAGCCTAAGGTACAGTTCATTCGGATCTAGGGACTTGCCCGCTTTTTATCCAGCATAAACTTCCAATTCTTCCTCGCTTGTGTGTCAATTTGCTCAAAGCACTCTATTAGGGACTCACAGTGAATCCAGGAACTGCTTCTCCAAAGTGAAGACCGATATGTAATCCGTGTTTAAAATATTCTCTGGCTCTGTGCAAAGGCTGCTTCCTCGGGCCCAAATACTCCCTATTGTTTGTCTTGTTAACCTCTTGCCCTTAATAAACCGATAAAATGTCTTTAGATTATTGAAACTATTGCCTGCAAATGTTTTTGTTAACCCCATTTTTGTTCTTCTACTAACTTTCTTGGGTTTAGCCCTACACGTTCACTGCTCTTCTGGCACCCATTTTGGTATCTGCTACATATTGATATAAGAAGTTCCCTGGAATAAATGTCAAGACATGTTTCCCCTCTTACAACACACAGGCAGTGAAGGTTTTTTTTTATCTGTGTTTGTGTCTATTTGTGTGTGACTCTATATGTCTGTGTGTGTTTCTACTTGTGAGTCTGCCTGTCCCCTTGTATGTATTGTTTGTTCGTATGTTGGGATGTTTCCCAGTAATTCTGTGGATTTCAGTGTCTGCATCTATATTTGTCGGGGTGGGGGGGAAGTGAAAGGACTGTCGTTGGAACTGCCAGTGGGTTTAAAGTGAGAATTGTCTTTCACTGAGCACTGCTCCTTAATCGGTCAGTGGGATATGGATGTTTCAGAAACTCCACGCGAGTTATCCCAGTCCATCTTGTACTAGGGTCCACTCCATATGGCGGTGTTAGGCGGGTGAGGGAATGGATATTGGGAACTCTTTATTCTTCACTGAGGGGCATGGGTAGGATAAATGGACAAAGTCTTTTCCCTGGCTTGGCCATTTCTGTCCTCTTCCCAGCTGTATCTCTTGGAATGGGAGAAAGGGAGGGAGGGAGGGAGGGCAGGGGTGGGTGGCCCTGCAGTTAGTGCTGGGGTAGGTGGGGCTGGGGGGAGTTATGAGGTGTCCGGAATGAGTCAGTCGATAGTGTTATTAGTGTGGGGTGTATTGCATAGGTGACAGAGAAAATGTGGGAAGGAAGTTGCTGAATTCAATAGTGAGAGTGGTACTGCCTGAGCCTTATTTGGAAATAGAGCATGAGTATTGTCTGGGGGTAGGTGCTATAACAGATACACAGTGAGTGTGAGGGAGCAGAGAGAATATGGTGACCTTTATCCTGACAGAGTGGGAAGGTTATTAATGCTTGTCCTGTATTTCGTCAGATCATCTCAGTGTCGAGGTGAGCCTCCCTGAATGACTTGTCCAACTCTATCATTAATAATGACACAGAGCTGACCCTCAGATTCCACAGAATCAGTTTAGCTAGAGCTTAAAAATAGCCAGGAGATGCAAATATTGGTGTGTTATATATCGAAACCAAAACGGTTGCAGGAAATCTGAGCATCATATGCTCTGGAAATTAGATATGCAAGTATCATGAATACTGCAGTTTTGTTGGTTAGTCTCAAGTTGCGTCTAAACTGCATTAACTAAGTGACTGCTCCCGCTGTGAAAGGTAAATTCGGTAAGTGCATATGAGATGGGTTGAAGAGTATGTTGTGAAGCAAACTAGAGAGCAGGTTATTTTGGATTTGGTGTTGTGTGACCAGAAGGATGAATTAATAACCTTGCTCTGAAACAGCTTTTAAGGAATAGTGATATTAATAAGGTGTTATTTACACGGTGTCTGCATATAAAATTGAATGCTTGAGCATTCTGGTCAAACATCATGGTAACCTGGAGGGTCAAGTTCGCTCCAGTGAATTGGGAAAGTACAATATATCATTCAGTAGTACACAAGCAATGGTTGTTAGAGTCATAGAGTCCGACAGCACGGAAAAGGCCCTTCGGCCCAAACTGGTCCATTCCGACCAAAATGTCCATCCACCCTAATCCCATTGCCCTGTATTTTTCTAATCCTTTCCTGTCCGTGTATTTGTTTAAATGCCTTTTAAATGTTGCAAATGTTGCCGCCTCAACCTGTTCCGCTGGCACATCATTCCATATGCGTATCACCCCGTGTGAAAAGCAGTTGATCCTCAGGTTCCCTTTTATTGTTTCCCCTCTGACCTTAAATTGATGCGCTCTTATCCGTGATTGCCTCACCCTGGGAAAATAAAAACTGAGTGCATTCACTCTGTCCATCCCGCCCATGGTCTTATACACTTCTATCAGATTCCCCCTCAGCCTCATACATCTAAAGTAAAAAGTCCTAGCTTGTCCAAGCTCTCCCTATAAGTCAGACCATTGAGTCATTTGCAACATTCTTGTAAATTTCTTCTGCACTCTTTCCAGTTTAATACCATCCTTCCCATAGCAAAGTGAACAAAACTGATCATAACGCTCCCAGTATGGTCTCACCAGCATCCTGTATAATTGCAACGTAACTCCCTAATTTACATACTTAGTGATATACACTGATGGAGGCCAGTGCGCCAAAAGCTTTCTTCACTGCCATGTCTACGTTTGAATCAACTTTCAGAGAGCCATGCACCTGAATTCCAAGGGCCCTCTGTTTCACTACACTCCTTAGGACCCAACCATTCACCATGAAATTCCAACCTTGATTTGACTTTCGAAAATGAAAGAACTTACAATGATCTATATTAAAATCCAGTTGCCATTTTTCAGCCACTTCTACAGCTGATAAAGATACTGCTGTATTTTCGGAAATTTCTGATAACCTTCCTCACTCTCCATGATGCTGCTTATTTTCGTGTCATCTTCAAACTTGCAAATCATGCCTATATATTCTCATCTAAATCATAGATATATGTAATATGTAGTGGTCGCAGCACCAACCCGTGAGGCATTCCACTACTCACAGGCCTCCAGTCTGACAAGCATCCTTCCACATTGACCCTCTGCTTCCTACCATCAAGACAATTTTGTATCTAATTTGGCAGCTCCTCCTACATTTCATGCAATCTAACCCTCTAGAGTAGCGTACCATGTGGAACCCCTTATTGAAGGCCTTACTGGAACTCATATAGACTACGTATACCACCCTGCCCTCCTCAAATTTGCTAGTCACATCATCAAAGAATTCGAACAAATTTGTGAGCCATGATCTCCCATGCACAAAGCCGTGCTGAGTTTGATGATGGGCTTTTGCCTGAAACATTGATTTTCCTGTTCCTCGGATGCTGCTTCACCTGCTGTGCTTTTCCAGCACTACTCTAATCTTATTCCTAATCACACCCTGTATTTCCAAATGCATGTATATCTTATCTCTCAGAACCTTTTCCATTAAGATACCTAAACAGATTTTAGGTTTACTGGTCTATAGTTCTCAGGTTTTTCTTTGTAACCCTTCTTGAGTAGAGGGCACAGGTTTCGCTACCTTCCAGTCCTCCGGGACCTCACCCGTTGATCAGAGATGATGCAAAACTATCAGCCAGGGCTCCCGCAATTCCTTCTCTGTCCTCCTGCAGTGTTCCTGAATATATCAAGTCAGACCAGGAGATTCATACAAATGCAAAGTCTGAAAAATACGTCTATTTATTTCAGGTACAAACACTAAAGAAAGGAAAAGTGACACAATGACGTTTAACATAACAAATTCGAAAATGTATTAATCATAGGAAGTGGCTTCAGAAGAATTTCAGTCATTGTGGAAACCTGAGAATTTTCAGAAATTCACGATCCAGAAACGAGGGCCTTGAAACTGATCAGGAAATCAGAAAGAGAGCATGAATGCTAACAAACAGGAACAAAAACACTCCATAAATCTACAATCTGTATTTCAAAGGAAACAAAATAAAAGCAAGGTCAAATATGGAAATTTGTAATCAGGAGAGGAGAGTTTATTGTGAAGAACAGGGAAATCGTCAAGAAAATAATCAGTTACTATGCATCTGTCTTCATGGAGGAAGATCCACAAATCACCCAGTAATACCCAGTGATATTGTGGGGCTTGTGCAACTAAAGACATAAAGTGAATTCATATCAGTAACAAGGTAATATTTGAAAGTGTAACTGGATTGAGCATTGCTAAGTCTGACAAGCCTGATATACTTCATATTAAAATGTCAGGCATAAATCAGTAATAGAAGTATTAAATGCACTGTCGAGACTGTTTTAATTTCCTGTGCATTCTGCAGAGGCCGGAATCCATTGCGGATAAATGGAAGTTAGTAAACATGGTCCAAGCACGAAAGATTAATGGAAAGGGTCCAAGCACGAAAGATTAATGGAAAGGATCCAAGCATCTATAAAGGGAAGAAGACATAGTTTGGAGAACTGCCGACCAATTAACTTGACATCTGAAGGGAAACTATTGGAATCTATTATACAGCGTGTGATACTGGATATTTAGAACTTAACAGCAACACTGGAGAGAATCCGTATGTATTTCTGACAGATGTCTAACTAGATGTGCTATTGGTTGTTAGACCCCATCTACCAACACCTGAGAAAAGCAACAGGAAGTGACTTCACCACAGGAAATAACATCACCACAGGAAATGACATCAACAACTCAAAGAAACCTCAACATACAAATAGAAAGCAGGAATTTTCAGCATTGCTTCGTATGAGGTCCACTGAAGATGTTACCTAGTAAGGTAATGAAATGCCTGGAAATGAACATTGCAAACCTGCATCCATTGTGTACAGTGTTGATGACCCAATCTGAGAAAGAATATACTGACCACAAAAAAAAAGTGCAATGGACGTTCTCCAGATTAATGCCACAGATGGCGAGGTTGCCTGATGAGGAAACTCGACCTATGTTCTCCAGAGTTTCAAAGAATGAGAGGTGGGTCACAGTGAAATTTAGAAAATTCCCAAAGCATATGACAATTTGGAAATGAACAGAACGCTTCCCTGGCTGTCTCGTCCTCATTCAGTGCAAATAAAAGCAAGATAAGGGATTGGCCACTTAAGACCTTAATAATGAGGAAATTCAACACTCGGTGAGAACTGCCTAAAACAGGAGCATAGAAACCTGCTGGCAGGGTAAGATTAGGGAGAATCCCCAGATATTCTGCAAGTGTGTCAAGCGGGAAAGAATAACAAGGGAACAGGTAGGAGTCATTAGTGACTTGCCAATTTGCAACCAAATTAACTTAGTGTAAGGAGACAGAGAGTAGTGGTTGAAGGCTATTAGTGTGACTGGAGACCGGTGTCCAATGGTGTCACATACGGATCAGTGCTGTGTCCCTTATTATTTGTGATTCGTTGGTGCTGGTGTTGGACTGGTTTGCACAAACCTAAAAATCACAAAACATCAGGTGGAAGTCCAGCAGGTTTATTCAGAGGCACGTGCTTTGAAAGTGATAACACCTGATGAAGAAGCAGCCCTTCGAAGCTAGTGCCTCCGAATAAACCTGTTGGACTATAACCTGGTGTTGTGTGAACTATAACCTTCTTATTTGTGGTACTCATAAATGATGCAGCTTTGAATACAGACGGGGTTGGCGGGAGTATGACGACTAAGTTTATGTTTGATACAAAGATTGGCCGGGTGGTTGGCAGTGAGGAGGAAGGCCTTATGTTACAGGAAGATACAGATGGAATGGTCAGATGGACAGATCAATAGCAGATGGAATGTAACCCTGATAAATATGAAATGATAAACTTTAGAAGAAGGAACCAGACAGGGGAGTACTCAATGAATGGCAGCACAGGAGGAGGCTTAGAGGGTGCTTCTCCACACATCCCTGAATGTGACTAAACAGATTAATACACAATTTGAGAAAGCATCCGGGACGTAAACATAACCTTTATTCACCAGGACATAGATTATAAGAGCTGTGCAGAACTTTGGTTTGGCCAAGATGGAATACTGTATGTAGTTCTGGGAACCACATTACAGAAAGGATCTGATTGTAGTGGAGGGGGGCTCAGAGGAGATTCACCAGGATGTTCCCACGGATAGAGCAAATCAGCTATAGAGAGAGGCTGGATCAGCACGGGTTGTTTAGTTTGGAGGAGAGAAGGCTGAGTTGGCCGTGATTCGGAAGGATAGTGTTCCGAGGGACATGGATAGACAGCAGCTGTTCTTTTCAGTCAAAGGTCCAAGAACAATGGAGCACATTTTAAAGTGATGTGTTTGAGAGTTGGAGAGGAATTGAGGTTTGTTTTTCACCCAGAGGGTGTTGGGGTCAGGAATGCCCTTCCTGAGAGAGGAGTTGTCATAGTAACTTCACAACCATCATAAAATATACGGCTGTGCAGTTGAACTGCCATAAGATTCACGGCTACGGGTCTTGTGTCGGAAAGTGGTGCTAATGTAGACCGTGCGATATTTCTGATGGTACAAAGTCTGTGCTTTTGTGTTTGCATGGCTGTGGAAGGTCAATCATTGAGTAGTTTAAGATAGGAATTGATGGGCTTCTGAAGAGTATATTAACAAGGGTTTTAAGATTGAACTTGTAATATCTTCTGAAAATATGTCAATGGCAAAATTAAGTGGAAAAAGGTGCAGCTTTCTTACAGTCTGATAACAGAGAATTGAGGACAGGGAAAAGGCAGAACTATGGAGCAAATACTTCAGTTATGTCTTCACAGAAGAAAACAAAACAAAAAAGAAAACTTCCCAACAATACTAGCGAACATTAGTCTGTTGAAAAAAAGAGAATAGAATGAAATTAGCAACCAAAGAGTTTTAGAGGAAGTATTGTAACTGAAAGTAATGAGCACAGACAAGGTCAACAGATATTTATCAAATGGGAATCATAGTTGAGAAAGTGACTTTTAGCATACTTATGGAGAAGCAATAAATACAATACGATTCGATTTTCAGGAAGACTTTTGATAAAGTCCCAAGCCTATTATGCAAATTAAAATCAAATGGGACTGGAACTAATACCGTTTTAGAATGGGAGAGCTGGCAGGAAGCAGTGAGTAGAAATAAACAAGTTTTGTTTCGAGTGGAATCCTTGGTGGATATAGCAGGACTGGGGCTTGGGCCCCAGCTATTCCCAATACACATCATATATTTGGTTGAGGAGATCAAATACAATATGTCCAAGTCTGCTGATGGCACTAAACAATATCGGATTGTGAGTGGGTGAGCAGGATGTCAAAAACACTGCAAGGTGATTGAGACAAGTCGAGTGTCTGGACAAATACGTGGCAGATGAAGAGCAATGGGGGGAGCGGGGGATATGTGATGTTGTGACCTTTGATGGGAATAACAGAACGGGAGCCTATCATTTGAAAAGGGATTTTTTTGAAAAACGATTATCTATAAAGGAACTTAAGCTGCATTCTTGTTTCCTTCTCTGCAGCCCTCAGAGGTCAGTGCAGGGGAGTGAGATCTGAAACCAGAAGTCAATACTGGGAATGGAATTGGCACGCTGACCAGTATACACAGACCCAACAAGTGGGGAGCTGTAACATTGAAAAGGATCTGGATCTCACTGTACACCAGTCACTGAAAGCAATATTGCAGGAACAGAAAGCTGGTAGGCAGATAAATCGTGTATTCACCTTCATTTCAGGGGTATTTGATTACAGGAATAATGGTGTATTACTGTAGCTGGACAGGGCCTTGATGAGATCTCATTTCGAACATTGTGCAGTATTGTGTGCAGTTTTGGTCTCCTTGTCTTATAAAGGACAAACCTGACATTGAGGGAGACCAGCGAAGAATGACCAGACTGATCTCTGGAATGGCAGGCTTGTTGTGGGAGAAGAGTCTGGTGCGGCTGGGCCTGTATTCCAATGGGTTTACGAAAATTAGTGGAGATCTCTATGAAATACAGAAAATTCTGTCAGGACGAGTCAGATTGGAAGCAGGGGTGATAATTTCCCTCGGTGGGACATCAAAAACAAGGGGCTACATTATTAGATACAGACAGGCCACTCTGCATTGAGATGAGAATAAATGTCTCTACTCAGAGACTGGTGAACCTGGGGAATAGTCTCCCAGGTCAGGCTGTGTAAACCAAGGCACTGAATATAAATAAAGATTTCTATACAGTAAAGGGATATGGAGCGAGCAAGAGTATGGTATGAAGATAGAGGATCAGATATCTTTACAGGTCATTCTCCAATGTCACGGTAGCTGTATATCTGTGCAATACTATGTTACCGATAATCGTGCAATATTAATAATGGGGTCAATGGGAATAAAACAGGAAGGAGCGAACCACAAAATATCAGTAAAAATCAAAAATTAAAGTTAGTCTAACATACACACACTAGCACAGTCTAAGTAAACCTTTAAATCATATATTTTAAAGCAATAGTGCTCTGAATGTAACACTTTCACACTACAGTCACTGACTACAGCTCTGTACCTTTCACCAAGCTCTTCAGCAGAAGGCATTCAGGGCTGACCGACCACGTGATGCTGATGCGGTACCCAGTTCTCCCCAAGATTCTCCTCCGATTTTAAATAAAGTCCTTTTTAAATATAGACTAATATTCCCAGTTTCAGGCTCAGTTTCAAGGTTTGCAGAGCGATTACATTCCTGTTTTAGCTGAACACATTGATTGTGCATTTTACAGACAGAGGATTCTGAGGCTGCGTTTTATTGTTCAGCTGGTGCCTGGCAAGGAATCGCGTCACAGTGAACGGGAGTTCACTTTATAGAAAAAGGTGCGCAATTCACGAATCGCATTGCAGCGAAATCGTATTTAATAAACACGCGCTATCAGAGAACTGCCTGTATATTGAATCGAGGAGCAAAATTGATGGACCAAAGAGACGACAGCAATTCTTATTTTATATTTAACAGTGTTTAAACATATTGCGGGATATGAACACTGTGTCGGGAAAACTGCATTGAGGAGATTTTCTCCATGAACAAGAATGGGGGAGGCTCAATGTGTCGAATGGCCTACTCCTTTCCCCATGTTTCTGTGCAGTCTGTGGGAAAGCTCTATAAATGTTGTCACAAGCTCTCAGAGGTGAGGTCTCTGCAGGGTCAAAAGGTCTGTGTTTCCCATTCCCTTTTCCGGTACCGATACTGGGGCTGGGTATTCTGCCCGGTTTTATCCTTTAAGACCTCAGAGCAGTTTGATACAATAGTGTCTTGCTTGACCGTTTCAGAGACCATTGAAGAGTTGATCACATGTCTGTGTGTCTGGAGTCACTCGTAGGTCAGACCAGGAAAACATGGGAGATTCACTTCCTGAAAGTACATTGGGGTAGGAGATCGAAGTTTAAACTCAACACTGGTGGAAGGTCACTCTTACTGACACCAGATTCTAGATCTTGATATTGTATTAATTGTTTATAACTTCCACCAGCTGCAAGAGCATTATCCTGTATTGGATTAGTAATCCAGTGACATTTCCACAACAGCACCATCTCCACATAGGAAACCTATCCGAAACCACACTGTGCAGTTTATTTCTGTACTGCTTGACAGCCCTGTCAAAAAGACCTCCCACCAATTTCATTATCGTGAAGGGACTGAGGGAGTGTTAAATTGTCAGAATGCCATTATTCATCCATTAGGGGACGGGATATAGTTGAGTACTTTTCCACATTTTCAGGGAGTTGTCACAGTTGGAGCTGGAATGAAGCAGCTTCCCCAGGGACACAGTTTATGTGCAGCACAAGTCTTCAGTCCTATTGCAGGAATGGTGTCAGGGCCCATTGTCTTTGTCGTATCTGCTGGGTTCAGCTGTTTCTTCATGTCACATGCAGCGAATAGAATTGGTTGAACACTGCCATCTGTGATTCTGTGGGATTCATGACAAGGGTGAGGTGGATCATCCATTCAACACCTCTGGCTGAGGATGGTGCAGATACTCCATCCTTCTATTTTTCACTGATGTGCAGGCCTGTTCCTTTACTTAAGATGGGGATATTTCTGGAGTCCTCTCCTCCAGTAAGTTGTTTACAAGTACACCGACATTTATATCTGGACGTGGCAGCACTGCAGAGCTTAGATCTGATCTGTTGGTCTTGGGATCATTTTGTCCTCTCTATTAGATGTTAGTTCTGCTGTTTGGAATGAAACCACGCAAGTGCGGTAGCTTTAATGGGTTGTCATCAGCTTTAGGTACTCCTGGTTCTGACCTTGGCATGTTCACCCACACGCGACACTGGACCATCACTCGGCTTGATGGTACTTATAGACTGATGGAATATCCTGGGGAAAATGTTATAGATTATGTTTGAATACAATCCTGCTTCTGTTGCTGCTGTTGTCTATAGCATCACATGAATGCCCAGGTTGAGCTGCAATATCTGCAATTCAATTGTACTGACTGTCCCCCAGTTCACATCGAGACCCATTCACCCATCAGCCGTGAACTCAGTGACCTCACCTGTTGTCTACAGCATCACATGAATGCCCAGGTTGAGCTGCAATATCTTCAATTCAATTCTGCTGACTGTCCCCCAGTTCACATCTGGACCCATTCACCCATCAGCCGTGAACTCAGTGACCTCACCTGGTGTCTGATGCAGGAATACTTCCATTTTAATATTAGCATTCTGCTGAGGGTCTCTCCTTGGTGTCATGCTTCTAATTTGTTACATTACTCAAACCCTTTAACATATTCATCTGAATCTTTTCCTTTCACGTAATGCCATCTTCAGTGTTTGAATTGAATGCGTTGCCCTCTCGTTTTCTCCCTGTCCATGATTAAGAGCTCTGTGGTGTCAGTGATGCCAGCCTTTTGATGTTTCAGAGCCAATGAATGTGTGAACTTTGCGGTATCGTTCAGTTCCCAGTGTAGGGCGCTCCGTGTCGGGCAGGGCGTTTGCGCAGCTTTCACACACGTCATTGGAACTTGTTCAAAAACAGAAATTGCTGAAGAAACAAAGGAGGTCTGGCGGCATCTTCTGTAGTGAATGCGGAGTTCATTTTTCGGGTCCAGTGACCCTTTTACGAAGCTCTCAGTTTCTCCAGCATTTTTTGTGTTTTTTTGTTCCAGTATCCTTCGCTATTTCTTTAATTGAAAATTTGTGCTGTGCCTATTCGTTTCTGGAGAAACTCAGCAGGTCTAGCAGAATATGCAGAGACAGAGAAGCAGAGTGAGCGATACAAGTCCAGTGTGACTTGTTCAGAACTGAAAAGGGTTGGAAACTGGGCTTTCTAATCCCTTGCCGGTGATGGGGGATGGTTGACTTGGAAAAAAGGGCGTGGAAAAAGATAAACGGGCTATTAGCAGTGGTGAACGGGAAGATGATGCAAAATGGGTTTAAATTAAGGTGTGAATGGAGGAAACGGGTTCTCTCTAACTGAGTGTAAGATAAAGAAGACACAACCACACAAGGTCATAGGGAGAACAGGAGGGAGAATGTTGACCAGGTAGTCTTAAATAGATCTAGATATATACATTTTCACAGTATACATCATCACTGCGTTCACACTAAGGAATTCAGGTGCTTGACCACTTATTGGCACTAGAAAGAGTTTCATGCTGCCTTTTGTTGTAACATACAACAAAACTAACAGTGCGAAGTTTGGGCTGGTTTCTTTACTTGTCATTTTTAATATTCTTTCAAATTTGCAGTGCTTATCATTAAACGTTTGATCTCCTATCAAAAGGAGTATACGAGGTTGAGGGGTTGGTATACTAGAAGTTTATAATATCATGGGAGGCATGGAGAGGGTGAATAGCCAAGGTCATTTCTGCAGCATCGGGGAGTTCAAACACAGATGCACAGCTTTAAGTTGAAAGGGGGGAAACTTGAAAGGGACAAAGGGGCAACTTTTTTTACACAGAGGGTGATGTATGTATGGAATTAGCTGCCAGAGGAACAGTACAGCTACAATATTTCAAAGACATTTGGACCAACGTATGAATGGGAAATATGAAGAGGCATATAGGCCAAGTGCAAACAGATGGGATTAATTTAATTTCGAAAAGTTGATCAGCATGGACAAGTTGGACCAAATGTTCTGTTCGCACACGATATGACTATGAATCTAGAAAGCGAGGAAAATGTACGAAAATATAAGATGTAATAAATTGGCAAGAAATATAAAAACAAGCATCATGAGCTTTTACGGGGAGAAAGTGAGGTCTGCAGATGCTGGAGATCAAAGTTGAAACTTTATTGCTGGAACAGCACAGCAGGTCAGGCAGCATCCAGGGAATAGGAGATTCGACGTTTCGGGCACATTCCTGAAGAAGGGCCTGTGCCCGAAACGTCGAATCTCCTGTTCCCTGGATGCTGCCTGACCTGCTGTGCTGTTCCAGCAATAAAGTTTCAACTCATGAGCTTTTACGTCTACGTAAGAAAATCTTGAAGATGTGTGTGTGAGCTGCGTCAGAAGTGAAGTGAGGAAAGTACATTGAGGCCATTTGGAGGGGGTGACTGGAGAACTGGCCACAGGGAACAGGCAGATAATTTACACCAGTATTTCCGCATGGGGAAGGCACTGTAAGCATGTCAATGGTATAAACAAAATGGTATTAGGAGGGAAATTATTGAACTGTCTCTAACAAAATGAGCAAGGTTTTTAACTAACAGATAAGAATAAGGATAGACAGGTCAGCATGAATCCATAGTAATTTTAAAAGAAGTGGTCACAGAGTGACTTGCGGCACTGTGTGAAATATTCCTTAATTCTCTGGATTACAGGAGTGTTCCAGTGAAACTGGAGAACCTCCAATGTGGCGCCTGTCTTCAAGAAAGGAATGAGACAGAAGGCAGGAACAATTTAGCCTAACCATTATTGCTGGGAATCTGCTAGAACCTGTTATTAAGGAAGGAATTGCAGGGCACTTAGAAAAGCTTAATGGAGAGTTGGCATGGTTTGTGAAGGGGAAACTATATTTGTCCTGTAAAATCATACAAATTATTTTTGTAGATCCCTGAGAATGTCAAGATTAGAGCCATGCTGGAAAAGCACAGCATGTCAGGCAGCATCCAAGGAGCAGGAAAATCAATGTTTCGGCAGGAACACTTCATCAGGAATCCCTGAGAAAATAACAAGCAGATTTGATAAAGGGAACTGGTCAACATGAGACTTTCCAGAGATTTTTCACAAGGTATCACAAAATAAACGTTCTGACACAAGACAGAGGCTGGTAGTATGATGAATAATATATTAGCATGGGATGATAGTTGTTTAACACATAAAAATCGGAGAGTCAGGATTAATGGATCTTTATGATAAAGACATATCTACTGGATTACGACAAAAAGCAGGCCGATGGCATCAGTTATTTACAATATATACTGATAGCCTGACGGCGAGAGCTGAGTGCAATATACATCCGAGTTTGTGGATGACACTGAGAACCATAATGCAGGCTGTTATTTCATGAAGAGGACTCCCAAATAAGGAGCAGTACAAAGGGATTGGAGTGTTCCTGTGTATGAATCATAAAGTTAGCATAGTTATGCAGCAGGTAACTAGGTTGGTTCATGAGGCGGCTTCCTGGGATGAAAGGAATGAATTGTTGAATGCATCTCCAATGATGAGGCGATTATTCATTGTGGTTGAAATGAATGAGGGTGATATTATTGAAATGTACAAGATACAGAGGGAGCTTGACCAGGTAGATGCTGACAAGGTGTTTCCCCTGAGTCTCGAACTCGAAGCGGTAGATACCGAATAAGGAACATCGATTTCAATCTGAGGTGAAAAATGATGAACTCTCTCAGAAGGCAGTGAATGTCTGGAATTCCCTAACCCAGAGAGTTGTGGATGGATACAGGGAATTGGGTAGGAAAGTGGAGTTGAGCCCGGAAGTACATCAGCAATGTTCTTATTGAATGAGAGTTCAGGCCTGAGGGGCCGAATATCCGACTCATGTTCCTACTTCTTAAGTTTTTACGTTATGTCATTGGAAAGTAATTGGTTATTTTCCTGGAAGTCGTGTTGTACAATGTTGCATTTGGGAGAGGAGGAAATTTGCCTGAGTTAACCCTGGATGGGATATGGGGGCTGTATTCCGAGCAATTCCAGAGCAGTAGTTACAGAGTGGGGAAGCCTGGAAAAAGGGATTGCAGCTCGGGGTCACTTCCTGACGAAGCCTGGAATTTCCAAGTGCACTTCCGAAACTACACTTAACCATCGGCGTGACCTCAATCTGCCTGTGTGTAGCAGGTCCGGAGGGCTGAATCGAACATCAGAACATAGGGCTGAGGGACACGTGTGGGCCAATCGGCCCTTTGACACTACTCCACCAGTAAGTAAGGTCATGGTTCATCTCATTGTGCTCCCTTCTGCACTTTTCTCTCCATGCAGCATTATCACTGATTCATTTGTCTATGTAAACTCAGACAAAGCCATAAAAACATCATATAATATTATATAATATTAATATAAAGATTCAGCCATCCCAAACTTCTGGGAACGAGAATTCCCACTTGAATGAAATCCCACTTTGTGAATTTTTACTAACTCCGGTTCTGACTGAGGATGGAGGGTGTCATTGTTTCCTTTTCTCGTCCCACTCCTCCACTGCTCACAACAAATTTTAAATGTAACCAGGTTGGTGATATGACCGATGATAAAGGTCTCAGCGTGTGTCAGGTTTAGTGACAGGTACAAGTCAGGCAGATTTCTTTCGTCAGCCGCAGATAACTAATAGGGCTAACGGAGCAGCATGTTAGATTTGTGGTTAGTGCTGCTGCCTCATATCAACAAGGAGCTGAGCTCAATGCCAACCTCGTCAGACACTCTGAGTGGAGTTTGAACATTCTTTCCGTGTCTGTGTGGGTTTCTTCCCAGTTCTCCAGTTTCCTTCCATAGTTCAAAGATGTGCAGCTTAGTTTGATTGGCCATGCTAAATTACGGAGCGTGACCACGGATGTGCAGTTTAAGTGGGTTATTCATGGGAATTGCAGGGTTACATGGATAGGGTAGGGGGACAGGTCTGGATGGGATACTGTTCAGGGGGTTAGTGTGGACTGGGTGGGTCGAATGTCCTGCTTCCACACTGTTTAATGACAACGGGATCAAGTTTGGGCTATTCAAATCCCAGTCGATATATACCTTATCCACTCGCCTCAAGGCTTTGTATATTTCAATAAGGTCAGCTCTCATTCTAAGGCTAACCTGTTAAAGTCTCCATAATATCAGCCCTTCATGCATGGAATAAATGAAGTGAAACACCTCAGAACTGCTTCCAGTGTTACTATATCCTTTCTCAGATAAGAATGCAAAACTAAAACTAATCTCACATTCTGATGAGTCGGTTTATCTTTGTTTTCTCAGTGTAGTGAGTCTTTTGAACACTCTTCCCAGCAGAACATAGGAGGCAGAGATATTGAATATTTTTGAGGCAAGGTTCACAAATCACAAGGGTTATCGAGGAGTGGGCAGCAATGTGCATTGTGGGGAAAATGTAGACAGTGGTACCAAATGACACGGCTCCAGAATATCCAGGAATTAAACGAAATGGATAACATCGATAATGTTTTAAAGGGGAAACACGATGGCAGAGATCTGAAAGGTCTGCTTTGCTGAGCTCTGCATCACAATGATGCTCAAGCCCACGCCACCACAGTCATTTACTTAAAAGTTAACACTAAAAGAGCTATAGAATCCTTACTAATGCCATTTTGTCAAGTGGAAATGACAACATGGGAAAGGATCAAGTAAGTCCCAACAAGCGGTGCACCCGTCAGAAGCTGTCAGCATGCCTGTGGCCGCATCTGCAACCCCCTCTGCTCGTTCGATGGCCCAGTTACTCACCAGGTCTTGGTCACCGAGTTCACCAAGTTACGTGAAATGATTGAAGGCATGATTGACGAAAAGTTAAGCAGGAGGCTAGAACCACTCTCAGCCGTGCTCCACAAACATGAGCAGCAAATTGAAAGCCTTGGAAACAGAACGGATGAGGTCGAGCGCCAAACTACAGGGACAGAGTCTGTGATCGATTCCTCTAAGGAACGGATCCTCGCCCTTGAAAAACAGGTCCGTACCTTAGCTGAACAAGGTGACGACCTCGAAACAGATGCAGAAGGAAGAATGTTCATATCATCGGTCTGCTGGAGACATAAGGTGTTCAGCCAGTGAGATTTTTTTCCAGAACTGGCTGCCGTGTTCCTTCACTTCGAGCTGAAGAGTGACGGGTGAAGAGTGAGGCAGTTGATCGGATTACGGAGCGCAGGTCAGGCTCAAACCAGCACCCTCACCCTGTCCTTGTGCGATTACGTAGTTGCAGAGACAATCAAAGACTTATGGAAGCTTCCATAACACAGGGAAAAGATCCGACGAGGGCTCCAGGATTATGTTCTTTCAGGTCTTTTCAGCGGCAGTGATTCAGGAAAGAAACTCTTTTGATGATATCAAGAGAAGACTAAGGGAACTTGAGATTCAGTATTCCTTCATGAACGCAGCGGTTCTCCATATGCTTTTAATAGTTCTACGCACTGGTGGATCTTTCAATAGATCCATTGACACTCCAGAGGACGCGAAAACTTTGTGGACACTATAAAGCAGGCTGGATGCTTTAATGGATATCGATAATCATGTTTCTCTCGTTTTAAAGAAAGCTTGTTGAATCTTTCTTGTATGAAATGGTGTTAAATTATAGTCGGGGATGGGGAGAGTACACACTTTTAACTTCATTAATATTACTACTCGTTTTTCTCTTGCTTAGTTTGTGTGTCGGGTTCCGCTCAAGCTGGAGGGAGTTATGAAGGTGATCATGATGACCGAATGTCTACCAAAGGGCAGTTCAATCCATGGATGCAGTATTGATAATGGGGCAGAAGATAAAGATTTGTGACGTGCAAATGCCCCCAGTGGGCGGGGGGGTAAATGCCCCTCCTGAGTGCCATTGGCACGTTGTATCCTTTTTTTTGTATGTATTTAGTTATGGGACGTTTGGCGAGCTTGTTAGTTGTAGTAGCTTTAGTTAGTATGTTTCTTTTAGGGTCTATGAGTCGTTTTACATTGACGCTCAGCGATTTGTAATTCAAGTTCTTCTTCTCAGGAGTTCAAATGTTGTTCCAGTGTGTTCTGGCTAATGTCATGCTTAAATGGTGTATTTGTAGCATTAAGTGGTGGCAGTTAAGAGGAAAGAAGTACTTTCTAGCCTTAAAAAGGAGAGGGTGGATATTGTCCTATTGCAGGAGATGCACCTTGATGACAAGGAACATTTGACATTACAGCAGGGCGGATATGATCGGGTTTATTTCTCGTCTTTTAATACTAGGAGTAGAGGAGAAGCCATACTGGATAGGAAGAATCTTCCATTTACATCACGAGATTGTATTAGGCACCCACGGAGGATCATGATCCCCAAACATATATGGGGAAGAAACAGTATTTTGAATGATATTGCCCCCTGGTGCACAGCCTTAAATTCCTGATACATGCATTTCCGAATTAAGTAATCTTTCGTCGCAGCTCATTATTGTAGGAGGAGACTTCAATTGTCTTTTGCACCCAAGGTGGAAAATATGCCCAAAAGCCCCCAGTACCATCTTTACAATCTCAGCAATTATTGAATTTTTGTGTGGAACTGGGGCTGATGGATGTTTGGAGGCAGATCCACCTCATGCATACGGATTTTCCTTTTCCTTTTAACCCGCAGAAATGCCACACTAGGTTGATCTCTTCCTCACCTTGCAGCAATCTTCGATTCAGTGGTGTTCTGTACAATTGGGAATATTACCATTTCTGACCATGCAGCAGTAATTGGTTAAAATTAAGGGTAATATAGCAGGCTCAAGATACTGCCGAATGGATCCCTTTATTCTTAAGGATAGTAAGTTCATTGAGTATTTCTGCAATGAATTCAGATATTTCTTCGCCATTTATTTTGATTCAACCAGTAACCCATCCATACTATGGAAAATTGCTAAGGCTGATGCCAAAGGAATAATTATTCCTGAGGATGCGGCAGATGCTGGAGCAGGAACGCTTGCTCCAGGCACAGTTGAAGGCAGCCGAGAGGGCATTGTGATAGACCCTCGGTGGCTAGGCTGCAGAGGATCACAACACTTCGGTGTACAGTGAATTCCACGGTCACACAGACAGCCAAGAAGGAACTACCTTCTGCAAAACAAAGGCTGTTTGAGTATGGTGATAAGCCGGGTAAGTATTTAGCCTATCTTGCGTGGAAAAGAGAGCCTCAAATCCATTGCCTCAGGGAAGGTACTGGAACCCTTACCTGCAATCGCATAAAGGTTAAAGCACCATTTCCGAGATTTTACTCCGAATTATATTAGACTGAGCATAATGAGGTTCGGTGGATTAAGATGCAGTCTTTCTTCAAGAACTTGAATATTCCAGGGGTAACCCACAAATAAGTGTCTTGCCTTAATTGTCAGTGCTGGAGGGTGGAAAGCAGCTTCAGGGCGGAAAGGCGCCCGATCCTGACGGAGTTCCAAATGAGTTTTACGTGTAATTTATAAACCTATTCTCAGGGCCGATGCTTACCATGTTAGTCACTCACACAATCACGACTGACTCCTACCATCCTTAAGAGAGGTTCATGTCTCTCTTATTCTTAAGAAAACGAAGACACCGGAAGATTGTGCTTCTTATCGGCCCATCTCACTTTTAAATGTTGATTTCAAAATCTTGTCTGAGACCCTTATATTGCGGCTAGAAAATGTGTATCCTTCCATTGTCAAACTGGACCACACCACTTTATAAAGGGCTGCAGATACTCCCAAAAATATTAGATTACTCAATATTGTCCAAGCGTGTCCAGAACAAATTATATAGGTATAAGTGATCCCTTTTGACGCAGAGAAGGCATTTGTTTGGGTTGAGTGGCTGTATCTCTTGTATATGTTGGAATGGTTTGGTCGAGGCAAAGTTTTAATCAAGTGGGTGATGGTCCTTGAAAGCGATCCTCTGGCCACGTTTCTCACCAATGTTGTGCGATCCTATAACATTAATATTGCTTAGGCAGTCCAAAGTAGACCCCTTTCGCCAGTGTTGTTTACGTTGGTGATTGAGGCATTGGTGAAGGCCATCTGCAGGGACCCCAACATATCTGCCCCAGAAGTGGGAGAGAAGTCACGTAAGATTACATTGTCAGCAGATGATGGTCTAATATTTTTGTTAAATCCCATAGTTTTGGTACCTCAACTCATGCAATGCATCAGTTCGAATGGTGCCTTTTCCGGCTATACCATTGATTTTACAAAGTCGGAGGCCATGTCTATGGGCAATTTTGGGGAAATACCTGATGTCGATGGAGAAACCTGGTTTCTTTTTCAATGGTCCCGGGGTTTATGGGATATTCCCTATTTAGGTGTATTCATTAATCCTATCTTTGAACTTATTTTTAACGTGGAATTTGTCCATTTGTTTGACAAAATTAAACAAGACCTTAGAAGATGGGAGGCACTTCCAATATTCTGGCTAGATCGGATAGCTCTTATTAAAATGAATTCCCTCCCTTGTTTGCTATACCCTGTGTGAATGCTTTATTTGATGTTTCCCAGATAGACATTTAGAAGACTCAATGTATGATTTAGCTCTTTGATTTGTCACCATAAGCGACCCCTTATCAAGTTAACCAAATTACAAAGACCACACAATTTGTGGGGAGTAGTTCTCCCGGATATTAAAATCTATCAATTAAGCTCTTCGTTACCCGATGTTAGTGAGGCCTCGACGTCAATATGATAAGATATTTCTAAGGCAAAGTGCTCCCTTATTAGTCTGCTATTCATAGACAAAATGAGGATGGAGTTACGGAGTATTGCCATTTCCCAATGAGTATCAATAATTTTAAAGTAGGGAGGGCAATGTGTCCGATCGAGGGCAATATAGCCAAACCTCATTTCTTACCCCAAAACTTGGTGTACAGTGTTTCCGACAGGGGAATAGTGGATTCCATGTTTAAACTATGAGCAACTCGTGGGTGTATCTTGCTTTGATGATTTATCTGAAGGAGAAACAAGGATATCCTTTGATCAAATAAGTCGTAACTATAGACTACTGAGTAGAGATCTCTTCTGTTTTCTTTTTATCGGTTCAGAGATCTTATTCAAAAAAGAACCACACTTTTAACAGACCCGTACATATCCGATAGAAAGAAGAGGGTGCTTAGAGCTAGAACGCACCCTCTGTCAGTACCCTTTATCATTTGTTGGAGAGTGGATCTCAGACGAGACTTTGTGCCTTTCTGATGTCTGCAAAGAGAGTTGGGGGTTCAGATCTCTTCGGACACAGGGGAGGATATTTGTGAAAATGCAAGAAGTATTTCGATCTGTAAGAAGACTCTTGCCATGTAGTTGAAGATTCTTCACAGAGTCTATCTGGCCCCAGATCCTCTCTCAAAATTCAAGATGGGCGTATGTCTTAAATACAGAATGACTATGGACACTCTTACTCATTGCTTGTTGACCTTCCACCAGCGCTATAGGAGCGGTGTGTTCGATGGGATGGAGAGGATCTTGGGGACCGAATTGGAGATGGATCAGTTTTCCCTTTTCCTGGACCTGCATAGTCTACCTTACACAGATGTGCTTAGGAAAAACTACTTCAATACCCTCACTCTCTGTGTTCAGAAAAAAAGTTTTGTTGTGTTAGGTGTCTGGAAACTCCCTGGGTCTATTGGGTTGCCGTAACCTCGTCATGGAGCATAGCCCTTTGGACTTTTTTAAAGGTATGTTGCACCAGAAAATAAAGGATCTTTTAGAAGACATGGCAGCCCTTTTTGAATTACCAAGGTACAGACTGATCTGCCACTCTAATAAGGACTTTTATATAGCTATGACGAACTTGACTAATGAATCTAATGTCCAGAGAGGAAGAATTACGAACAAATGAACGTGTATTAGTTAATGCTTTTGAAGGTTGAGAGCTATTGTTTTGTTACAGTGAGCTCTAATATTCATTTTTAAATTTTTAAAAATTTTACTTCAGTCCGTTGATTTACCTTTCTTTTTTTATGTACATGCACATAGGTGTAATTGTGTTTAATTTGCATTGTTTTTTGAGTTGGGTACTTATTGGTTCATCGAAGCATTAAAAAGATTTTCTCTGAATAAAAATATTTTTGAAAAAATTAAAATGTTAACATGGATAGAATAGAGTCCCAAAGGACCACTTGCTCATTAATGAGACCACAAATTATGGTTTATCTTAAGGTTGAATAAATATGGAACATATTTTTGGAGGGTTAATCCCCATGGGAAATACCTCCCGAACACATGCTTGAAGAAACCCAGAGTATAAAGTGCGTGAGTGTTGTCTGGTCAGTGACAGGAAACCTGGGGCTGAATGATTGAAAGTTCCTGCAACGTGAAGCCCATGAGACAATCAGATCACACCGATCTTATTAAATGGTACAGCACATTTGAAGGACTGAATGCACTCATCATGGATTGTAATTGCATGTGATTTTAAAAAAGAACACACTCTGTCTTCACCTAATGATTTACACACTGGGGCACTGTCATTTTCCTGAAACTAGGAATTATTTGGAATATTATCTGGAATATTCCATAATCAGCATTCTCCGGAGCATTCTACAATCTGGGGGGATATTACAAAGGCAAGAGATACGGGGGGGTGGGGGGGGGGGGGGGAAGGGGGGTGCTTCATGCAGGAGTGAGAGTGGTGGAGCGTAAACCTTGTTCAGGTGTCGGTGCTGGAACAGACATACATTGAGTGTGAGGGACCAGAGAGCATACGAGGACCCTTATCCTCGCAGAGTGGGAAATGTTATCGATGCTTGTTCTGTATTGCTAGACATTACTACAGATTACAGATACTGCACTGAGCTGGGTGGTGAGCTCAGACCTTGCTCGGTGGGTCTGGTGGTGTGGCCCCCTTGGGAAGAGATGTACTAATCCATCCACCAGGACATCTGTGACCCTGTTGACAAACCGTGACGTAATTGAACCTCATCTGCTATGCTCTGGGTAAACTGTACATGGCAACCCCAAACAGAGGAAAGCTCAATCGAGTGCCCATTGTCCCTAGATCAGCAATTGTCTTGCATGCTGCAGTACTAATGGACAACTTTATCTGGGAAGAAGGGGAAGGGGTGAGGGCAGAACAGCAGGCAATGTGTCAGTCACAGCTTAAGGCCCTGTCATTCAGAATGTGAATCCTGGGGTGGAGGTAAAGGAGGGCTTGTCGAAAGCACCGCATTGGAATTCGACATCATTTGAACAGATGTGACAGATCCAGAGAAAGTGGGAGGATGCAGTTTCTCTCGCAGCTGGTCATTGAGTGGCACAGTGGCTAGCAATACTGCGTTACAGCTCCAATGACCTGGGTTCGATTTCACCCTTTGGTGACTCTCTGTGCGGTGTATGCAACTTCTCCCTGTGTGTGCGTGAGTTTCCTCTGGGCATGAAATTCAATACTGCAGGGAAACACCTCTGGGTGTTTGGTTTTCCTCTCACAGCGAAAAATGTTCAGGATAGGTTCAGTGACCTCACTAAATTGTTCCATAGTATCTAGGGATGTGCAGGTTCGTTGGATTGTCTATGGGAAATGTAGAGTTACCGGGGTAACGTTTGGGTTTGTTGGTCAGGATGTTATCCGGAGGGTCAGTGTGGATTCGGTGAGCCAAATGGCCTGGTTCCACACTGCAGGACTTCTATAATGTCCATGTAGCTGTCTGTGTTTGAAAACACTTCCCAGGATTCTACCTAGAAATGCTAACACAATTTGCCTCAACAAAATGCTACACCTTCCGTTTGTCTAACATGAACTCCATCAGCCACTCCTTGGCCCTTTAGCCTATCTGATCAGCGTCCCGTTTTACTCAGAGTTAACCATCTTCACTGTCCACTATCTCACGTATTTTGGTTTTATCTGCAAACTCACTAACCATTCCTATTGTATTCACATCCAAATCATTTATATAAAATGACAAAATCCATTAGATCCTTGTGGTACACTGCTGGTCACAGGCATCCAGTCCAAATAAAAATTCACAAACATTTCCTTCATCTATTACCTTCGACCCAATTACGTCCAACTCTCCCTGTATTCCATATGATCTCACGATGCTAACCATGCCTTACTAAAGTCCACATTCCATTCCACAGTTCTATTTCTGTGCCTTCATTAATCTTATTCGTCACTTCTTAAAAACGCTAAATCAAATTAGTGAGACACGATTTCCCACATGCAAAGTCATGTTGACTATTCCGTATCAGAATTTACATTTCCAAACACAAGTAAATCCTGTCTCTCTGAATCCCCTCTAACAAGTTACCCACAATGAGATCAGTCCCACTTGTCTACAGTTTCCTGGCTTTTCCTTATGAACTGTTATTTAACAATGGCACAAACTTCCCTGTGTCTGTCCATGACACAAGTATCTCAGCCAGAGACCGAACAATTACTTCCCTAGCTTCCCAATAGATTCTGGAGTAGACCTGATCAGTTCATGGATCATAGAACAGTGCAGCACAGTACAATCCCTTGAGCCGTTGATGTCGTATCCTACTCTCAGGTCAGACTAACCTTCATGCCCTTCATTGTACTAAAATCCATCTTCTGTACTATGGACATTTCAAGATATCACCATTCATTTCCCCAAGTTCTCTACCTTCCATATCCTTCTCTACGGTAAATACTGATGCAAAAATATTTATTTAGCATCTCACCGATCTCCTGTATCTCCAAACATAGGTCAGTTTGCTGATATTTAAGGGGTCCTGTTCTCTCCCTAGTTACTCTTTTGACCTGAATGTATTTGTAGAAACTCTTTGGAATGTCCCTTACCCTATTTTCGAAAGATATCTTATGTCCCCATTTTGCCCTTCTGATTTCCCTCTTGGATATTAGCCTATCCCTGGTACACCACGATGGATTCATTCGATCCCAACTGTCTGTACCTATCATATCCTTCCGCCTTTACTTGAACAGAGCCTCAATTCTGCTCGCCATTCAGCATTCCGTACACCTTCCAGCCTTACCCTGCTCATAGACAGGAACATGCTGTCGCTAGACTCTGTAAATCATTTGTGAAGGCCTCCCACTTTCCTGCCAATAGCTTCGCCAAAACAGCTTTCCAAAGTGCCAACATAAAACGTTCAAATTTGGCCTGACTCAACTTACAACTTGAAAATTTATATTAGGACTATTCTTCTCCATAACTAACAGTTACTGCATAACAGGCTCAAGAAGCAGAATGGCCTCCTCCTTTCCCTCTGTAACAGACTTGAGAGGCTAAATGGCCTTTCCTGTCCCTTTGTAAAAGGGGCATGGGGACAGAATTACTTCCTCCTGTTCCTGCGCAGCAGTCTAGATGCGCTGAATTATGTCCCAAGGTTGTGGAAGAATTTGACAACAGTGCACATAAAACCAGGAGCAACAATACACAAATTCAATGGGCAAAAAACATATACCCTCGTTTATTGGCTCTGGAAATTACCCCATCAGTCACCATATGCAGTTGTTTTGTTACTTTATCATTGTCTCCCTTTATAAACAGTATATAATATACACAGTCCTGTAGTGTTCTGGCACTACTCCCACATACATGGAAGAAACAATAAAAAGATTGATAGATTTATGGTCCATCCCTAAGCAACGCCCATCCATTCCACCCACACCGAGTAAATGTTCCCTTTTATTGGGATATGAAAAGTGATGTCAGGAAGGAGTTAACTGGACCTGTTTGTTCAGTGACTGTGGGTAATGTTAGTCTCCATGGGTTGCAATTACCCCAGTGGACGGTTTCCATCTTTTAATGATAAGTGGGTTCCATTCAATGTGTTATTCCACAGTATGGTGGGAGCATCACCAACAGTGTTAACAGGAATCAGCAGCTCCAGACAGACAGAGGGAGAGATCAGAGTCTGAGCACAAGAGTCTAGACTGTTTCAACAATGGATCACAATCTGAGAACATTAGACTGGAATGTCCCAAGAATGGACAGGAGTTTAAACTTGAATATTTGGTATTTTTCTACATATTATGATCAAAAGTCAGTATCGTGGCGGATCAAGTGTGCACTTTACATTATACAATATTTTTATTATCCAATCCTGGCTTTTGTTGGTGTACCTGGTGAGTCTCACTATTCAGTCATTAATTCTATAAATCATGTTTGACAGTAATACTGATCTTTCGTTCACTCTACTCTCCTTACCACTGTTATTGTTCCTGCTAAGACTCTAAATCCACATATTCACTTGACAAACCACTACTAAATTGTTAATTCACTCTCTCCCTCCTTGCTTCAGGCAATGTTACTCATGGGTTGCTATGTTAACCTGCACAGTTTCAACTGCGAACCATGATTCGTTGTATCACTGCACTTGCTAGCTAAATATTGAATGCATTGAGGTCACTATCTTCTGTTCTGGTTACAAACTGCATTTCCTTACTCTGACTCCATCTCATGCCCGGCTAATATCTGAGGCTGAAATAGACAAATGACAACAGTGGTGATCCCTTTGGCCATGAAACAATTCCTGACACTATATCCTGACCATTCCTAATTATAATTACTGATAAATCTAGCATATACTTCACTGGCTCATCCCATCTGCTATTTGAACAATGAGCTGTGAAATACAGTCTAAAAGATGGCATTCGTTTGTTGCGGACACTCACAGCTGCAAACCTGCAGGAACAAATCTGAGTCAATACTCCACAGCTCATATCTGATATCACATAGAACACCCCATTCATCCACCATTCCTGTGCACACTGATCTATAATGCTATTGGGTCGGGCAATGCCTTTACTTTTCTATTCTCAAGCACGTAATTAACAGCTGCCGATGAACTATATCTCTCTGTCCATTATACCAAGCCCTACCAGTTGTTCACATTTAAACTGATTTCCTCCACGTGTGCTCTCCCTTACACAATGAGTTTCACACGCACACATAAAACCCCTTGCCTTGAACCAATGCATGAAGATACAGAGACATTAATTTGTGGGAGCCCATTTACTGTCACTCGCAGTATAGGCGGCAAATTGTCCCGTGTTAGTCAGTTACGCAGTGCAAATGTAATAGCAATATACCGGCAAAGCTTTGCAATACTGCCACGCTGGGCAGCTGGTCCAGCTTACTGAGCAATACACTAGTATAGTCTACGCAGCTCCCCATGCTGGCCAGATATTCCACCTTACCGAGCAATACACTAGCATGGTCTGCACATCTCCCCAAGTTGGGCAGAGAGTCCAGTTTACTGAGCAATACACTGGCACAGATGCACCGCTCCCCATGTTGGCCAGATAGTCCGGTTTACTGAGCAATACACTGGCACATGCTGTGCTGCTCTCCATGCTGGGTTGTCTACTTGTCCCAGTGTATAGTTTCTGCGTTTGTTCTGTTAGGCAAATTCAGAATTTAGTGGAACAAATTTTGTCAGCTGACCTGACAATGCCTTTATTCAATGTTCTCATTCTTGTGACTTGAGCCGCCAACGTCTCGCTGCTCCAGATAGACTCCCTCCTTTTTTTTCCTCATATTTCAACAACATGCTCTGTTTCCGTCTGAATTGTCCATTTCTATCTTTAATGTGAATCGCTCTGTCCATCTGTAGTTTTCACTGGCCTTGTGTGTTGGTTGTGCATTGTATCGAATACTGACATTATGAAGTTCATGAATAATGTAATGGTGTGTGTCAGGCTATTGGTCACTTCCCGCTGTGTCCCATATGTTACTCCATGGACAGGGGAGTGTTTGCGGGGCTGCTGTTCACTTCCTGTGTGTCCCTTGAGGTGCTTCATGAAGAGGTGTGTGTGTGTATGCAGGACAGCTGTTCACTTCTCGGTGTGTCCAACGTCGTGCTCCATGTTGGACAGCGGTGTGTGTGCTGGGCTGTTGTTCACTTGCTGATGTGTCCCATATGGTACTCCATGTTGGACAGGGAGTTTCAGCATCTTTGACTCATGTCTTTAAAACGTGGTCTGTGCCTGTCTACTGAAGGCCTGTGTTTGTCCCTCTCAACTGATCACGTGGTCAGAAACACGAGGCGGACCGTGAAGTATAATTATAAAGGAGTAGATATCTCACTTTTAGCGGAGGGAAGTCTGATTGTCTCCTGTTATTGAAAAGTTAATGCAGTTCTGGTCGTTTCACTTTAGGAAAGATGTGGAAGCTTTGGAGAGGGTGCAGAGAAGATTTACCAGGATGTTGCCTGGAATGGAGAATAGGTCGTATGAGGATAGGTTGAGAGTGCTAGGCCTTTTCTCATTGGAACGGAGAAGGATGAGGGGTGACTTGATAGAGGTTTATAAGATGATCAGAGGAATAGATAGAGTAGACAGTCAGAAAATTTTTCCCCGGGTACAACAGAGTGTTACAAAGGGACATAAATTTAAGACGAGAAAGTGAGGGCTGCAGATGCTGGAGATCAGAGCTGAAAATGTGTTGCTGGAAAAGCGCAGCAGGTCAGGCAGCATCCAGGGAACAGGAGAATCGACGTTTCGGGCATAAGCCCTTCTTCAGGAATGAGGAAAATTTGTCCAGCAGGCTAAGATAAAAGGTAGGGACGAGGGACTTGGGGGAGGGGCGTCGGAAATGCGATAGGTGGAAAGAGGTCCAGGTGAGGGTGATAGGTCAGACTGGGGTGGGGCCAGAGAGTTCAGGAAGAAGATTGCAAGTTAGGAAGGCGGTGCTGAGTTCGATGGATTTGACTGAGACAAGGTGGGGGGAGGGGAAATGAGGAAACTGGTGAAATCCGAGTTCATCCCTTGTGGTTGGAGGTTTCCTAGGCGGAAGATGAGGCGCTCTTCCTCCAACCGTCGTGTTGTTGTGGTCTGGCGATGGAGGAGTCCAAAGACCTGCATATCCTTGGTGGAGTGGGAGGGGGAGTTGACGTGTTGAGCTACAGGGTGGTTGGGTTGGTTGGTCAAGTGGAAGCTCTGACACCACGGACTGGGTGTGTGTGGGGAAAGGGATCTGCCAAATATGTCTGTGTCTTTACGTGAGCACAGGTTCTCACTCTCATCCTTAAACATAAGCACACACACACACACCCTCTTTCTCTCACACACGGACACAAACATACACATCCGCACCTCCTCCCCCCCACCCTCCACGCCCCCCCCCCCCCACCCACACACACACACTCCGCATCTCTCGCATTGACACACTTATAAATCTGGGGGCCTACTTTGCATTTGCAGATTTATATTTATGGAAAGATTGTATTTTGTTCAAAATAATATTCAATTTGTCTGCAGCCAATCATTGTGGCATTTTATAAAGTCCTATTTTGGAAATAAAAACAGTATGACTCCAGGGTAAAACAAGTCGGACTCCACACAAGACCTTCCATGATTTGTGCAGGGAAGGTCACATCTTAGAAAACACAATAGAATTATTTGAGGAATGACAAACTTGATAGTGGAGAAAGGGCTATAGATGTCATATACATGGACTTCAGTAAGGCGTTTGATGAGATAGACTGACGGAGAAGGTGAAGTCACAAGACGTCCATGGTGTACTAGTTAGATGGATTAGAGAACTGGCTGGGCAACAGTAGATAGAGAGTAGTAATGGAATGGAGTTTCTCAAAATGGACAACTGTTCTGTGTGGTGTTTCACAGAGATCCGTGCTGGGGCCACTGTTTGTTGTGATATATTTACATGATCTGATGGAAGGTATAAGTGGTCTGATTAGCAAGTTTTCAGATGACACTATGATTGGTAGAGTAGCAGAAAGTTGTGGGGACTGTCGGAAAACACAGCTGAATGTAGATAGATTGGAGAGTTGGGTGGAGAAAGGGCAGATGTGAGGTGATGCATTTTGGAAGATCCAATTCGAGAGGGAATTATACAGTAACTGGAAAAGCCCTGGGGAAAATTGATGTACAGAGAGATTTGGGTGTTCAGGTCCATTGTTCGCTGAACGTGGCAAGTGATAGAATGATCAAGCAGGCATACAGCATACTTTCCTTCCTGAATTCTAACAATTTAAGAAGTGGAGAACCACAGACCAGTTAACTCGTCACCAACAGGAGGGAATCTGTTGGAATCTATTGCGTACAAGAGTAGGCAGGCCATATTATAGTTGTATAGGACTTTGGTTCGGCTTCATTCAGAATACTGCGGACAGTTCTGGTTGCCACATTACTGAAAGGATCTGGATGCTTTGGAAACAGGGCAGAGGATTTTCACCAGAATGTTGCCTAGTATGGAGAGAACGAAATATAAAGAGAGGTTTGGTAGATTAGATTTATTTTCATTTGAAAGACGGAGGTTGAGGGAGGACTTGATTGAGGTCTACAAAATCATGAGAGATGGAAACAGGGTGGATAGCAAGCTTATTCCCAGAGTGGGGGACTCATTACTAGGGGTCAAGAATTCAAGATGAACGGGGAAAAGTTTATTGGGGATATGTTCGAAAAGTTCTTTGCGCAGAGGGTGGTGGGTGGCTGGAATGAGTTGCCAGCAGAGGTGGTAGAGGCTGGGACAATAACGTCATTTAATATGAGGAAGGAGAGGGATATAGATCCTTAGAAAATAGGCGACAGATTTAGATGGAGGATTTGGATCGACAAAGGCTTGGAGGGCTGAAGGGCCTGTTCCTGCGCTGTGATTGTCTTTGTTGAAAGTAAAATGAAATCAAGATCAAATGGGCTCAGCGAATATGTGGATACGATAATTTATTGTAGAGAACAGGAAAATGACAGTTACATTGCTTCTGTCTTCAAAGTGGAAGATCCAGGAAATCTCCCAGAAATACCAAGTCACTATGGGTCCTTTGTAACTAAAGACTAAAATCATTCATATACAGTTATGAGGTAGAATTTGGAAACAGAACTGGGACGAGGAATGATAAGTCTGACAGACCGGATATAATTCAAATTGAAATTTCAGAGAAAACAGCAATACACATATTGACTGCAATAGGGACCACTGTATTTCTCTGTATTCACTTCGGAAGGTTATAAATGCATTCTAATGATTTACGAAGGGAAGAAATGGGAGAGTGGAGGACTACAAGCCAGTTAGTTGTCATCCACAGTAGGGAATCTTTTGCAACCTATTGTAACGAAGGTCTTATTGGTTACTGAGAAAGTAATACCAAATTTCAAGTGAAATGTTCTGCATTTATGAAAGAGAAGTTATAATTTACAAAATTTTTCTTGAAGATATATCTTGTTTTTGTAAACAATGGCGAATGAGTGAATGTGGTACAGTCAGATATTCAGGAGGAGGTTTAATTAGCACACACAGTAAATTAGCAGGAAACATGAAAGCAAAGTATATTGGTAGGAACATATGCAAACAGGGGAAGGTAAGCACTAGAGAAACTGTTGGAGAACATAGGTGGTGATAGAAGGCTGTTTGTGTGACTGCAGACCGGTTGCGCTGGTGTGCCACATGTTTCAGTGCTGTGTCCCTTTAAACGCCTTCATTTAAAGGGAACCCGAATACAGAAGAATCAACTAGACTCAAAGTGATAGCTTGCTGTCTCTTTACGGATGCTGTCTTAATCACTGTGATCTCTAGCATGTATTGGTTTCAGTACAGATTCTGCTTCTGCAGTGATTTGCTCCTACTAGAAGTAAAGACATTCTGCACTAGTAACACAGAGAGTTGGGGAGACTGTACCTGTACAATTTTGATGTCGTGATCTAAGTAAAATGTACTGATCACATATACTGAATGGGCTTTCTCCAGATTAATCCCTCAGATGGCACGATGGTCTGCTGAGGAGACTTGGTCTGGGATCAAGCTGGACAACGCTGATTGATTGTTATATGAGAACTTCACATCTGTTTTACTTGGGAAAAGGGGGAGGCAGGTACAGAACTCAAGAAGATAGACTGGGAAGCTCTTGAACAGATTGATGTAAGATGTCAGCAGGGATAATTGGTTTTGGCTGGTATAAAATTGGACCAATCCCCAGGTCTAGCTCAGTTACATCTCAGGCTTCTGTTGGAGACAAAGGATGCAAAGTTTTACATAGAATCTGGTCACAGATAAGGTGCCCGAGGACTGGAGAACACCCTTTATAGTAAAGGTGGTAGAGATAGAGCAAGAAACAATAGACCAGTGTGTATCAGATCAGTGTTCGAGAAAATATTGCAGAAACTAGGTGGTGGTAGAAGGCTGTTTGTGTGACTGGAGACCGTTGTCCCCTGGTGCACCACAATGATCAGCGCTGTGTCCCTTATTATTTGTGGTATTTATAAATTATGTAGGTGTGAATGTGGAATGGGAGTGGCAGTATGATATGCTAGTCTGTGTTTGACACAAATATTGGCTGAGTGTTGGCAGTGAGGAGGAAGTTCTTATGTTACAGAAGATATAGATGGAATGGTCAGATGGGCAGATAAATGGCAGATAGGATGTAACCCTGATAAATATGAGGTGATGCACTTTGGAAGAAGGAACCAGACAGGAGAGTACACAATGAGTGGCAGCACACTAGGTAGCTCAGCGGGTGCTTCTCCACACATCATTGAATGTAACGGGGAAGGATCAAAGGTTACAGAAGAAATCATTGGAAACAGTAGGCATAGCCTTTACTCGTCGAGGCATAGATGGCAAGAGCTATGTAGCACTTCGGTTAGGCCAAGATGTAACATTGCGTGGAGTTCTGGGAGATAAATTACTGGAAGTATGTGATTATTCTGGAGGGGGTACAGAGATTCACCAGGATGTTCCCTGGGATGGAGTATATCAGCTATGGAGAGAGTCTGAATAAGCTCGGGTTGTTAACTTTGGAGCAGAGAAGGCTGAGGGGGATGTGATTCAGAAGGATAAGATTACGAGGGGCATTAATCCGGGTGGATAGACAGCAGCTGCTCCTTTTAGTCAAAGGGCCAAGAACAGGGGAGCACACTTTTAAAGGGAATTAGTTGAGGTTTAGAGAGAATTCAGGGATTGTTTTTTCACCCAGAGGGTGATGGGGTCAGGAATTCACTTCCTGAGGCGAGGAGGTATCACGAGTCACCTCACAACCCTTAAAGGTATTTGGATGAGCACTTGAAGTGTCAAACCATTCATGGCTATGGGACTGATGTAGGAAAGTTGGAATAATATAGACCATGCTGTATTTTGATGCTCAAGAGTCTATGCTTCTGTGATTGTATGGCTGTGGAAGGTCAATCATTGAACCGCTTAAGACAGGAAGTAATAGGTTTCGGAAGAGCACATTAACAAGCGTACAAAACTTCCAAGCAATTCTCGATCTACTGAGGGAAAAAAAGTAAATGCAAACAAATCAGTAAATAAGTAGTTTTGGAGAAATCCTTTGGACTGAAATCTGATAAATTCCCATGGTCTGATAATCTTTATCTCTGATTCCTAAAGGAGTGGCCATGGTAATAATGCATAATTTGATTGCTGTCTTCCAAATTCCTGATGATTGAATTGACAGATTTGAGAGCAGCAAATATAACCCCAATATTTCTAAAGGAGGCAGGGAGAAAGCAGGGAATTACAGCCTGCTTAGCACCAAAGAAACAATCAGGACAATACAAGAGTCGATTAGAAAGAATGCTTTGGCAGGGATCTTTGAGAATTAAATTAATTTGAAAGTAATGAACATGGATTAAGTCAATGCCAAATTATTGAAGGCGAATCCTCTTTGAGAAATCGACCGGGAAATAAATTATGGTGAAGCAATAAATGCAGTGAATTTGGATTTTCAGAAACTTTTTGATGAAGTTCCAAGTGTAGTGTTGTGACAATGCTACTCCTTTAACAAGGTTATGCTGTCCTTGTTTCTTTTTCATGGATGTCTTAAAAGCAGTGAATCCGAGAAGTCTGGGTTTGACTACTCTAAAATAAAAACACGTCCAATGAGGAGCAAGCTATGCTAGACCTGTAATGAAACAGGAATAATTAATTATCTCATAGTCAGGAATCAACGTGGAAGGAATGATCACAGTATGGTTGAATTTAAAATACAGATGAGAGTGTGAAGATAAAATCCAATCCCAGGGTCCTGTCCTGAAACAAGGGAGACTAAAATAGAATAAGGGCGGACTTGGCTGAAGTCGACTGGAAACAAAGACTTTATGGTGAGAGATGACGAGCAGTTTGAGGATTTTCAAAGGAATCTTTCAAAGTCCTAATCGAAAGTATATTCAGTGAAAAGGAAACACTCTAAGAAAAGGGGTAATCTGCATCTGGTGTCTAAGCAATAAGCGAGACTATCAAGTTTAAGAAGGCATGCAAAGTGACCAAGAACAGCAGGAGCCTCGAAGATTGGGAAAATATTAAAGGTAAACTGAAAGCCACGAAAAGAGCTATAAAGAAAAGTAGGATAGAACACAAGAAAAAAAAACTAGCACAGAATATGGAGACAAATAGCAAATGATTCCCTAAATATATAAAATGAAAATGAGTGGCTAACGTAAATGTTGGGCCTTTAGAGGATGAGGTGGAGCATTTAGTTATAGGATAGAAAGAAATGGTCGAGGCATTGAGCAGGTATTTTGTATCGATCTTCCTAGTGGAGCACACTAATAACATGCCAGTAATTGACAAAGAGATGAGGGTAGGTGAGGACATGTTTACAATCATTATTACAGTATTGGGTAAGCTAATGCATATAAAGGCAGACAAAACCCTGATGAAATGCATCCCAGGGTACTAAAAAAGATAGCGGGGGTAATATCAAGTGTAATTGTGGTAACTTTCTAACATTTGCTGAACTCTGGGGCAGTCCCAGCAGATTGGAAAGCAGCAAATGAGACACCACTGTTTAAAAAGGCTGGTAGGTAAAAGATGGGGAACTAAAGACGAGTTAGTTTAATCTGTACAGTGGGGAAGATGCTTGATTGTATTATCAAGGAAGAAATAGGAAGGCATTTTGATAGAAATCGGCCCATTGCGCAGACACAGCATGGGTTCCTGAAGGGCAGGTCATGCTTAAAAAGTCTTTTGGAAATTTATGAAGACATTATGAGCAAGGTAGACAACGCGGCCCCAGTGGATGTGGTGTATCTAGGTTTCCAAAAGGTGTTCAGCAGGTGCCACACAGGCTGCTGCATAAGATAAAGATGGATGGCGTTATGGGTAAAGTATTAGCATGGATAGAAGATTGGTTGACTAACAGGAAGCAAAGGGTGGGTCTAAATGAGTGCTATTCATATCTGGCAAACAGTGGCTAGTGGTGTGCTTCAGGGATCAGTGTTGGGGCTGCAATTATTCACAATTTATAGAGATGATGTGGAATTGGGAGCATCCGTAGATTGTCAAAGTTTGCAGATAACATGAAGATGAGTGGCAGAGCGAAGTGTGCAAAGATCTATGAAACTTTTTAGAGAAACACAGATACTTTGAGTGAGTAGGCAAACGTCTGGCAGATGGAATACAATGAAAGTAAATGTGACGTCATCCATTTGTTAGGAGTACCAGTAAAAAGGATTATTACTTGAATGGTAAATCGTTGCAGTATGCTGCGCTGCAGAGGGACCTGCGTATCCATGTTCATGAAACACACAAGGTTGGTCTGCAGATACAGCAAGTACTGAGGAAGTCAAATGATATGTTGCCCTTCGTTGTTGAAGGAATTAGAGTTAAAAGCAGCTAAGTTGTTTTGCAGCTGTACAGGGTGCTGGTGAGGTCACACCTGGAGTATTGTATGAAGATTAAGCCGCCTCACTTGAGGAGAATGTACTGGCACTGGATGGGGTGCAGAGGAGATTCATGCGGTTGAATCCGGAATTGAGAGAGTTGGTTCATGAGGAGAGACTGAGTATACTGTGATGATAATCATTGAAATTTAGAAGAATGGGGGGAGGGGGGGAGGGGGGCGGACCTTATAGAAACATACAAAATAATGAAGGGAATGGATAAATACAAGTAGGGAGGATGTTTCCACTGGCAGGTGAAGGGAGTAGATTTAGAATTGAATTGAGAACGAACTTCTTCATCCAGAGTGTTCTAAATCTATGGAATTGCCTGCTCAGTGAGGTAGTTGATGTTTTTAAAGCTAAGGTAGATACCTTTTGAAGAATGAAGTAATTAAGCGATAAGTGGATCTGAGTTCACGAGTAGATCAGCCATGATCTTATTAAATGGCAGAGCAGGTTCGAATGACAAGACGGCCTACTCTTGCTCCTAGTGCTTCTGTTCTGAGGCAAGGGAAGTGGCCAGTTCTCCCAGCGCAGACCCTCTGCTTTGGTTTGGTTGGCCAGATTTTACGCAGTCTGCCTGTTTACTGAAAGCAGGCAGCCAGTCGTGAAACTACCGGACTCAAAGAAGCAGGTCCATTCTGATTCTGCCTCACACTGACATCTCTCCTGTAAGAACCTGGGGTTGATGTTTCCTTTCATTTTTGCCATGGGGTGTTTATGGAGATTGTTTCAAGTACTTGGAACAACACCATTAAGTTGGGATAATTTGTTGTTTTTTCAGATGGTTAAGTTATTCTGTCTGCTATCCTCTTGTGTATGTGTTTCAGTCAGGTGCGTCACTCCTGGAATATCCACCTTACACCTGCTTAAGTCAATGAACAAAGGTTGGGACTGCGCTACTTCCTTGAAATGATTTGAGAGCGTCTGTCCTGGCCCATAACAGTGTGTAACAGCGAGATCAAATATACAGGCATGGGTTGAAAGAAAAAAGTGAATCAGCATAAACAGTTCTGTATATTTTGGAGTGGTAAGCAATGACTAGCATGATATTCCAGGAATTGAAACCCAACTATTCAGAAAGCATATCAAACATTTGTTCAAGCGAATTCAATGTAATCTTTCCAAATCTGCTGATGGTCCCAAATTGAGATTGTGAGCAGGTGGGCAAGATGTAAAGAAGTTTAAAGGTGCTTGAGGGAATGGGGAATTACATGTCAGGTGAAGAACAATGTGGATAGACGTGACATTGAGCACACTGGTTGGAAATATAGAATAACAGGCTAGCATTTCAAACAGAACTGATGTAAACCTGTTGCTCTATGAAGGTACTTCTGTGCATACATTTGTTGACTTCTTCACCAAACTCTGAGGTCAATGCAGGGCAGTAAACTCAGAAACCAGAAGTCAATACTGGAACTGAGATTGGCACATGCCCAGTGTACATCGAGCCTCCAAGTGGGCTGATGTATCATTGAAAAGGATCTCGATCACTTTGAACACCAGTCGCAGAAAGCAGCAACAGAAAGCAGATAGGAAGAGAATTGGCATGCTGACCTACATTTCCAGGGGACTTGAATCCAGGAGTAAGGGTGTTATTTCTGCAGCTGTACAGGGCCTTGGTGAGCCACCATCTTGAAAATTGTGCAGTATTGTGTGCACTTTTGGTCTCCTAAGCTAATAAAGGATAAACCTGACATTGAGGGAGAGCAGCGAAGGATGACCAGACTGATCTCTGGGATGACGGGCTTGTTGTGGGAGCAGAGATTAGGGCGACTGGGCCTGTATTCCATGGGGTTTAGGAAAATGAGTGGAGATCTCGTAAAATATATAAAACTCTGTCAGGGCGAGACAGGTTGTAAGCAGGGATGATAATTCCCCTGGCTGGAACGTCTCAATCAAGAGGTCCACAGTATTGATACAAACAGGTCACTCTGCAATGAGATGAGAATAAATGTCTGCACTCAGAGACTGGTTAACCTGGGGAATTCTCTACTACATAAGGCTGTGGAAGCCAAGGCACTGAATAAAAAGAAGGATTTCTAGACACTAAAGGGATGAAGTTGAAACAGGAGTTTGGTGTGGAGATATATGGTCAGCCATCGTTATATTGTAAGGGAGAGAAACGTTGATGGACCGACGTTCCTACTTCATTTTTTATTCCCTATAGTTAATCAGTTCAAAGGATATTGAGTATAACGTGTTTGGGAAAAGTGAATTGAAGAGATCTTTCACCAAAAACTAGAGTGGGGAAGGCTCAATGCATTAAATGACCTACCCCTTTCCCGATGTTTCTGTGCAGTCTGTGGGAAAGCTCTGTATATGTTGATACAAACTCTCAGATGTTAAGAAAGAGGTCTCTGCAGGGTCGACAGAACTGTGAATCCCGTTCTCTTTTCCAATACAGAGGCTGGTGCCGGGTGTTCTGTCCAGGTTTATCTTTAAGACCTCGGAGCAGTTTGATACAACGGCCTTGCTTGGCAGTTTCGGAGACCATTGAAGAGTTTACCACATGTCCGTGTATCTGGAGTCACATTTAGGCCAGACCAGGAAAGCACGGGAGATTCACTTCCTGAAATTACATTGGGGAAGCGAATTGATGTTGACAGTTGACATGGGTTTCAAAGTCAGTATTACTGGCACCAGATTTTACATCTCGATATTTTATTAATTGTTTCTAAATTCCACCAGCTGCCAAAGCAGTAACCTGGTCTGGATTAGTAATCTAGTGACATTTCCACAACAGCAAATCTCCACATGGGGATCTATGGGAAACCGCACTGAGCTGATTATTTCTATGCTGCTTGACAGCTCTGTCAGGAAGAACTCCCAGCAATTTGACTGTTGTGATAAGACTGAGTGGGTGTTAATTGGTAAGATTGTAATTATTCCCCTCTTAGGGGACGGGACATAGTTGAGCAATCTTCCACATTGCCAGGGAATGTCAGAGATGGAGCTGGAATGAAAGAGCGTGCCCAGTGACACGGCTTGGTGTGCAGCACAAGTCTTCTGTACTATTGCAGGAATGGTGTCAGGGCCAATTTCCTTTGTCGTATCTACTGTGTTCAGCTGTTTCTTCATGTCACGTGGTTGAAGACTGGCATCTGTGATTCTGTGGGCATCGTTCAGGTAACACTTCTGGCTGAGGATGGTGTTTCCACTGCATCCTTGTCTTTTACACTGATATGCAGGAAGGTTCCATTCTTTCGAGGAATGGTAGAGCAACAGCCACAGCAATAAGTGCTGAGATGTTAGTCTAACAACCCCAGTAATGTTCTGGTGACCTGAAATCGAATCCTGTTACAGTAGATGGTGGAATTAAAATCCAAACAAATGTTTGGAATTAAGCGTCTAATGATGATCATGAATCAATTGCTGATTGTGGGAGAAACTCATCTGGTTCACCGATGCTCTTTATAGAAGGAAACTGCCATCCATACCTGCTCTGTACACATGTAACTCCAGACCCACAGCAAAGTAGTTGACTCTTAACTACCATCTGGTCAATAAATGGTGACCTAACCAGTGACGCCCTAATCCCATTGAACAATCTTGTTTTTAAATAATATTTGTGGAATCCTCCTTTATCGTCAGTTGTTTCATAGTTCAACTCCATTTCTGACTGGAAGTGGCAGAACTGTATAGCTTCTATCTGATCTGTAATCATTTCGCCCTCTCTCTCAGACATTAGTCCTGCTGTTTGGAATGTAAGTACAGTGGTCAAGTGCAGTAGCTTTAAATGAGTTGTCATCATTTTTAGGCACATATGGTTCTAACACTGGTACATTCACCAACGCATCCCTGAAACATCGATCAGCTTAATGGGAGTGACAGATTGAGTGATTATCCTGGGCAACATGTTACAGATTGTGATTCAGTACAATTCTCCTTCTGAACAGCTGTGATCGACAGTACAACATGAATTTCCAGGTTTGAGCTGCAATTTCTGCAATGCAATTCTGCTGTGTGCCCCCAGTTCACACCGACACCCATTCACCCATCACCCCATGACCTACTCTGGTTACTGATGTGGTAACACTTCCATTTTAGTATTCTCATGCTTCTGAGCGTTTGTCCATGGTGTCACACCTCTTACTTGTCATGATTCTCAAAACGTCTAAACGTGTTCTGCCGGGCAGCACTGTGACTCTGTGGTTAGCGCTGCTGCCTCACAACACTACGGGCCTGGGTTCGATTCCATCTTCTGGCGACTGTCTGTGTGTAGTTTGCACATTCTCCCCGTGTCTGCGTGGGTGTGTTCCAGATGATTCGGTTTCCAACCACTGCACAAAGATGTGCAGCTTAGGTTCATTGCCCTTGTTAAATTGCCCATATTGTTCAGAGATGCGCAGCTTAGGTCCATTAGTCAGGGGTAAATGTAGGATATGAGAATGGGTCTGGTTGGTTTCATCTTCAGAGAATCGTTGTGGACTTGTTGTGCCAAAGGGCCTGTTTCCACACTGTAACGATTCTAATTCCGACATTCATCTGAATCTTTTCCCTTTCAGTCATGCCACCTTCGGTGTTTAAATTGAATGCATTTCTCTCCGTTTCTCCTCATTGTCTTCATTTAGAACTCTGTAGTGTCAATGATGCCAGTCTTACGTCATTTCAGAACCAATGAATTTTTACATCTTGCGTTATTGTTCACTTCTCGGTGTATGGCGCTCCATGATGGACAGGACATTTGAGCGGCTTGGACACACGTCTTTCAAGCTGTTCAAAGCCAGAAATTGCTGGAGAAATTCAGCGGGTCTAGCAGCATCTGTGGAGACAGAGAAACAGAGATAATGTTTCAAGTCCAACGTGACCCTTACTGAGAACTGAAAAGAACTCCTTAATCCCTTGACAAAAGTGGAAGAGGGATGATGGGGAACAGAGCATGTGGAGATGCAATGCAACAAGGGAATAAGCTTTTAATTGTGGTGAAAGAGAAACAGATATAAAATGGGTGTAAATTAAAGTGTAAATGGAAGAAATTGGTTCTCTCAATTGAGTGCAAGATAAAAAAAAGTCACAGACAAGCAAGCAGAATGCATGAAAAATGGAAAACAGACATAATGGTGTCAGGCTGTAAAGTCATGGAAATGAATCTGAACTCCTTCAGGCTGGAACGTACCAAATTATAAAAGGAGGTGTTACTCCAGCTTGGGTTGTGCTTCATTACATTACAGCAGTTCAGGACCGAAAAGTCAGCATGAGAGCAACGTAGGTTATTGGAATGGGAAGCAAGGGGAAGGTCAGGATTATGCCTACAGACAGAGTGGAAGTGTTCCTTAAAACAGTCTCTGCTTTGTCTCCCCAGTGTAACTGAAACTGCATTGTGAGAAGGAATGACAGGAGACTGGATTGAAACAGTAAAGTGAAATGCTGCTTCACCTGCAAGTGATTAGGGCCTGGGACAGTGAGGAAGTAAGAGGTGAATGGTCAAGTGTTGCAGTTTCTGCAATTGCACGAGAAGGTGCCATGGGGGAGTGGGAAAGTGTTCGGGGTGATAGAGGGTGTCACAGAGGGAATGGTCCCTGTGAAATGCTGACAGTGGACGTGAGGGGAAGAGATGTTTGATGGTGTAGTCCTGCAGGAGGTGGTGGAGGGTCGGAGGATGATTCTGTGAATGTGGATTCTAGTGCAGTAGGAAGTGAGGACAAGGGGAGATCTATAATTGTTCTGGAACGGAGGTGACGGAGTGAGGGCGATATCGCGGGAAATGGGACAGTCACAGCTGTCGGTCATATACAGCGGAGTTAGGGGATTTCTGGTTTGAAGGAAAAGGAGGTCACGTCACAGGCAGCTCACTGCAATGTGGCATCATCAAACCGTATCAACAGAGACGGAGCAACTGGGAGAATGGAAATCAGCCTCCGCTGATCATGTGCTCTGCCATATGCAGAAATCTCCCCTGAATTATTGAAAAGAACCAGACATCTAAATTGAGGATTTCTGTCTCACATCTGGTCTGAAGCGGGATGTGCAAATAGATCCAGAGGAAGGCCAGTGGGTATACAGGAGCACACATTCAAGAATATATCTCATAACTCTCAGAAATTATTATTTCTGTTCAAAAAGAAGGACTCGAAAGAAGCTGAACCACTCGTGGTACACAAAATCTGCCAAGGATACTATTCAATCACAAATTAACGAGAATTATTGTGTGCCCGGGTTTAGAATGCTTATTTCAGGGACCAGAAGCAGATGCTAGGCATGAATTTCAGCTGTGCTTCCGGAATTCCCCTCAGAAACCCCTGCCATTGCTGCTCCATCCTTTTCCCTGCTCGTTTCCACTTCCTGATTCCAGGTTCTCCTTCTCAAATTACAGAGCACATTCTCTCACATTATGGTCCCTACCCGCTTCACCTGAAGCTCTTTGATGAAGTCTACCTTCCCTGCACGAGCATCAAGATGTGTTTTGTGCTGCCATTTTGCCTCTGGTCTCAGTGTGGCTCGGCCTCTCCATTCATGCTGTTTTCCACCTCCCACTCACATCCTACTCCAGAAAGTATCCTTCTTGGAGTAAGCCTTATTGAAAACACCTCTCCCCCTTTGCACTGAATTCACACTGTGATCCAACGTTCCAAAAGTATACTTAGCCTTCATCTCACTCTGTTAAAGGCAACTGCATGCAGATTGTGTGCTTTAAGAATTCCCTTTCTTACTTGGATTTGGCCGGAGATACGCTTTCACTGCAGAGATCATCACCCTATTTCGACAAAGGAATTCAATAGTTTTACTTCCGAATGGAACTAGTTAGAGTTTCACGCTGTCTTAATATTGTAATATGGAGAAAAACAAATCACAGTGTAAAGTTTGGGCTGAGTATTGTTTTCCTGTCATTTTGAATGTTGTTTCAAATTTGCAGTGCTTATCTTTAAATGCTTGCTCTTGAAGTTAGTATCAGATGGAGTGTAGGAGGTTGAAGTGTGGCGTTGTAGAGTTTATAAAATCATGAGAAGCATGGATAGGGTGAAGAGCTAAGGTACTTTCCACAGGAGAGGGGATTTCAAACATAGAGGACTTTGCTTTAAGGTGAAAGGGGAAGATTAAAAAGTGCCAAAGGTGCAACTTTTTCACATAGAGGGTGACGTGTGTACGGAATGAGCTGCCAGAGGACAAGTGGCAGATGCAAGTACAACTACAGCATTTAAATGACGTTTGGACAGGCGAATGAATGGGAAACGTTCAGAAGCATGTGGGCAAAATGTAAGCAGATGGGATTAGTTTAGTTTGGAAAACCTGGTCAATATGGACAAGTTGGACCAAAGGGTCTGTCTGTGTGTGATATTTCTGTATGAATCTAGAAAGCAAGGAAAAGAGAAGAAAAGATATGACATAAGCAAATTGGCAAGAAATATAAAAGCAAGCAGCACGAGCTTTTTTGTGTGTATAAAAAAAGTTCAAGATGAATGTATGACCTTTGGTAGAAATGAAGTCAGGGAAGCATATTGAGGACCTATAAAGGGTGTGACGAGGAAGAACAGCCAGATAATTTGCACCAGAATGTTACATCATTCCTCATAGGAGAAGACACTGTAAGTATTTCAATGATATAATCAAAATGGTAATCGGAGGGAAATTCTTGAACTGCCTCGAACAAAAGGAACATAGAACATAGACCATTACAGTGCAGTACAGGCCCTTCAGCCCTCGATGTTGCGCCGACCCGTCATACCAATCTGAAGCCCATCTAACCTACACTATTCTATGCACGTCCACATGCTTGCCCAATGACAACTTAAATGTACTTAAAGTTACTAAATCTACTACTATTGCAGGAAAAGCATCCCATACCCTTACTACTCTCTGAGTAAAGAAGCTAGGTCTGACATCTGTCCTATATCTATCACCCCTCAATTTAAAGCTATGCCCCCTCGTGCTCGCTGTCACCATTCTTGGAAAAGGGCTCTCCCTGTTCGCCCTATCTAACCCGCTGTTTATCTTATATGTCTCTATTAAGTCACCTCTTAACATTCTTCTCTCTAATGAAAACAGCTTCAAGCCCCTCAGCCTTTCCTCTTAAGACCTTCCCTCCATACCAGGCAACATCCTAGTAAATCTTATCTGCACCCTTTCCAAAGCTTCTGCGCCCTTCTTATAATGGAGTGACCAGAACTGTACACAATACTCCAAGTGCGGCCGCACCAGAGTTTTGTACAGCTGTAGCATAACCTCATGGTTCCGGAACTCGAGCCCTCTATTAATAAAAGCTAAAACACTTAACAACCCTGTCAACCTGGGTGGCAACTTTCAAGGATCTGTGTACCTGGACACTGAGATCTCTCTGCTCATCTACACTACCAAGAATCTTACCATTAGCCCAGTATTTTGCATTCCAGTTACTCCGACCAAAGTGAATCACCTCACACTTGTCCGCATTAAACTCCATTTGCCACCTCTCTGCCCAGTTCTGCAGCTTATCTATGTCTCTCTGTAACCTACAACATCCTTCGTCACTATCCATAACTCCACCGACCTTAGTGTCGTCTGCACATTTACTCACCCACCCTTCTAGGCCCTCATCTAGGTCGTTTATAAAAATGACGAACACCACTGTTAAGTGGACTCCAGGGTGACCATTTCTCATCAACCACCACCCTCTGTCTCTTTCAGCAAGCCAATTACTGATCCAAACTGCTTTCTCTCCCACATTTTGTACAATAGTACAATAGGAACAAGGTTTTTAAATAAACAGATAAGAATAAGGGTAGCCAGGTCAGCAGTAATTAACACTGGATTTTAAAAGCAGGGTTACAGAATGACTGGTGGTAATGTGTGAAATATTCGCTAAGTCTCTGGATTGCAGGAATGTTCCAGCGAAACTGGAGAACCTCCAATGTGGCGCTTGACTTCGAGAAAGGAGTGAGACTGAAAGCAGGAACTATTTAGCCTCACAATTATTCCTGGGAATTTGCAAGAGGCTGTTATTAAGGAAGGGTCTGCAGGGAATTTGGAAAAGCTTCACACAGCGTCAGCATTGTTTTGTGAAAGATGGTCTATATTTTGACTATTAAATCATGCAAAGTTTTTCTGGAGATCCTTGAGAATGTAACATGCGGGCGTGGTAAATGGGAACTGGTATACCTGAGGGTTTCCAGAGATCTTCCACAAGGTATCACAAAATAAAAATTGTTACACCAGACAGAGGCTTATAGTATGACAGATAATATATTAGCATGGGATGACTTTTGGTTAACACATAGAAATTAGAGAGTCACGGTTAATGGATCTTCCTGATAAAATGTATCTGCTGGAGTATCACAAACATCAGTGCAATGGCAAGATTTATTTACAATCTATGCCAATAGCCTGACGGCGGGAGCTGAGTGCAATATACATCCGAGTTTGAGTATGACACTGAGAACCAGAAGGAAGGCTGTTATGTAATGGAGGGGACTCCCAAAAAATGAGCAGTGCAAAGGGATGGAATTGTTTTTGTGTCTGAAACATAATATCAGCATGCTGATGCAGCAAGTAACTAGGTTGTTTCGTTAGGCGTTTCCTGAAAATAACTGGTTACTTTCCTGAAAATGGTGTTGAACAATGTTGCATTCAGGGAGAACAGATGATTTGTTTGAGCTAAACCTGGATGCGGGTACAGGGCTGTATTCACAGCGAATCTGTGTCTGTAACATGACCCACATCTGGAGCGGAAGTTACAGAGAGGGGAAGCCTGAAAAGAGGGATTGGGGGAGGGGGGTCACTCCCTGTCTGTTTGGATTTTCCAAGTGCATTTCCCAAACTACACCGAACCATCAGAGTTTCCTCGGTTTGCCCCTTCGTAGCAGGTCCGAAGAGCTGAATGGAACATCAGAACATCGGGCTGAGGGACACGAGGGGGCCATTCGGCCCTTTGACACTAGTCCAGCAGCAAATAAGGTCGTGGCTCATCTCATTTTGGTCCCAGCTGCACTTTCCTCTCCATGCACCATTATCCCTGATTCAGCTGTCTGTGGAAAATCAGACGAAACCAGCCTCGAGCTAATATAAAGATTCAGCCATCCCAAACCTTTGGAAAAGAGAATTCCCACTGGAATGAAATTCCATTTTGTGAATTTCTCCACACTCTATGTGGAGTTTGAACATTCTCCCCATCTCTGTGTGGGTTTTCTTCCAGTGCCCCAGTTTCCTCCCACAGACCAATGATGTGTAGCTTAGAGTGGATTAGTCACGCTAAATTGCCCATTGTGCCCGCGAATGTGTAGGTTAGGCGGTTAGTCACGGGAAATGCGGGGGTAAATGAATAAGGTAGCGGGAACATGTCTTGGTGGGATGCTGTTCGGTGTGTCGGTGTGGACTCGATGGGCAGAATGTCTTGCTTCCTCACTGTCGAGGTTTTATGACAATGACATCAAGTTTGGACGGTACAAACACCCAGTGGGTATCTACCTGATCCACTCTCTCAAGGCCTTGTATCTTTCAATAAGATCATCTCACATTCCAAGAGTAACCTGTTAAAGCCTCCATAATATAAAATCTTCATCTGTGGAATACGTGAAGTGAAACATCTCTGAACTGCTTCTAATGTAATTATATTCTTTCTCAGGTAAGGAGACAAAAATAAATCTCACACACAGATGAGATAATTTTTTGTTTTCTCAGTGTTAAAGACTTTGGACTCTCTTCCCCATAAAGCATTGGAGGCATAGATATTGAATATTTTTGAGGCACAGACAGAAGGTTCTTAAATAACAACAGAGTGAAAGATTATCAGGGAATGGGCAGGAATGTGCAGTGTGTGGGAAATGCGGACAGTGGTACAAAATGAAACTGATTGAAAAACATCCAGAATATAGTGAATAACGAAATGATAACATATTAAAATGCTAACAGTAATAGAATAGTTTCAAAGAAGCATGGGACTGCTCTGTCGTTACAGAGAGACAACGCATGGTAGTTAACACTTAGGGTCATCACACCTCGGTGATGGGGTGAGGTTGCGAGATTGTTTCCTTCATGGCAACCTCTGTCAGTGTGGGGGAATTGAACCTGCGCTATGGCCTCTCTCTGCATCTCAAACCAGCTGTCCAGCCAACTGAGTGGGAGACTGTGTGACTGTTACAGACAGAAACAGTTACAGACAAAGGGCAACAGCAACTTTCATAACAAGGAAAAAGGTACAATTCAGATCATTTTCAAGATAACGGCTGAGGATAAAAACGTTCTCTGCTAGAAATTGTATTTTATAACAAGACAAGTGTTTGGAAGCTGTCTTTGGCTTAATACAATAAGGTGCAACAAGTGAAGTGACAAGAATTACTCAGTGTGATTTGCTATCAATAACCATAAAATAAGTACATATTCTTGCTTGGTCTGTGTAAGATGTGCTTACCATTACATCAAAGTATAAAGCTAATGGAATATATTGTTTGGAGAGACCGTCCCCATAGGAAATGTCCTTAAATAGGCGCTTGAAGAAAACTGGGGTAAAAGTGCCTGAGTGTCGTCTGGTCAGTGACAGGAACTCGGGGGGTTGAATGACTGAAAGTTCCTGTAACATGAAGCTGCGAAAACCATCAGATCAGCAACCATCTTATTAAATGCTAGAGCAAGTTTGAAGGGCTGAATGGCCTCATGATGAATTTGAATTGTCTGTGATTTGAAAAATATACCTCTCTACTCCTTGGGCATTGACATTTTCCTGAAAATGGGAATTATTAGGAACATTATCTGGAACATTCCATAGTAGCATTCTCCAGGACATTTTATCACCATATGGGGTTATTGCAAAGGCGAGAGAGGGTGGTGGGGGGACGGGGTGGAGAGAGAGAGGGAGAGATAGAGAGAGGTGAAGAATGAGCCTTGTTTGGAAGTCGGTGCTATAACAGATATACAGTGACTGTGAGGGAGCATAGATAATCCAGTGACCCTCATCCTGACAGAGCGGGGAAGATTATTGATGCTTGTCCTGTACTGCTGGACATTTCTTCAGACCGCAGATACTGCACTAAGCTGGGTGGTGAGGTCAGACCATGCTCGCTGGTTCTGGTGGTGTGGACCACTCTGGGATGAGAATGCCCCTCTCTCTACTAGTGCATTCACCAGGACCTCTGTGTCTCTATCGACAAACCGTGGTGTAATTGCTCCATATCTGTCGTGCTCAGGATAAACTGTTCAGGGCAGGTCCAAAGTTAGAAAGCTCAACCGTGTGCCCATTGGCCTTTTAAAGATGGCTCCACTGCCAATGATTACAGAATATCTAGGGTTATCCAGGTGATAGTAAGTACCTCCCGCTATGATGGGTGAGAGAATCGGGCTGACGTTGAATGAGAGGGACACCATGGGGTAGGGTGGGTTTTTAATGACTTGAGTTCGATAAAATAACACAAGGAAACGAGCTTAGCTTCGTGCAGACGATCACTCTGTCACACTCAATGAAAATGTCACACAGACAAACTATTGTTAGATTCAGCTCAATGAGGCAAAGCCTGTGCTGATCCTACTCCCAGTTACAGTGCTGCAGAAGAAATGCTCATCCAAAACTCTCCATCATCTGACCTCACAACAATATCCTGTTCACCCATTGTTCCTGGAAATACTGGCTTATTTTGCAGAATACTGTTGAGAAGTTTACATTTCAGTATTCTGGATCCTGTGATCACATCCTTCCATGACATTGTATCTCAATATGGAGCTGTAAATGGATGGGAGCTGCACAACCCGTCACTTCCAGCATGGGTTGCAAGTTTCCCTACGCTGGGCAGTGATCTGACACATTCTGGATCAGTGGTGCTGGAAGAGCACAGCAATTCAGGCAGCATCCGAGGACAGGCAAAATCGACGTTTTGGGCAAAAGCCCTTCATCAGGAATAAAGGCAGAGAGCCTGAAGAGTGGAGAGATAAGCTAGAGGAGGGTGGGGGTGGGGAGAGAGTTGCATGGAGTACAATAGGTCAGTGGGGAAGGAGATGAAGGTGATAGGTCAGGGAGGAGAGGGTGGAGTGGATATGTGGAAAAGGAGCTGGGCAGGTCGGAGAAGTCCGGACTGGTCAGGGGATCGAGTTGCTGGAGGTTAGAAGCTAGGATGAGGTGGGGGAAGGGGAAATGAGGAAACTGTTGAAATCCACATTGATGCCCTGGGGTTGAAGTGTTCCGAGGCGGAAGATGAGGCGTTCTTCCTCCAGGCGTCTGGTGGTGAGGGAGCGGCGGTGGAGGAGGCCCAGCACCTCCATATCCTCGGCAGAGTGGGAGGGGGAGTTGAAATGTTGAGCCACTGGGCGATTTGGTTGATTGGTGCGGGTGTCTTGGAGATGTTCCCAAAAGCGCTCCGCTAGGAGGCGCCCAGTCTCCCCACACACTCACACACGCACACTCACTTACACCACACACAAACCCACACACACACGCCTACACCCACCCACACACACCCATACAGACGTACACACACCCACACAGACGCACACAAACCCACACAGACACACACAGACACCCACACAATCACACCCACAGCCATACAAACACCCACACACAGACAATCACAAACATACACCCACACCAACACACGCACACACACCCACACACATTTCCACACACATACCCAAAACACCCACTCACACAACCACACACACACACGCACACACACCCACACACACCCAGACACACACCTCCCCACACACCCACACGCACCCACACCCACACCCGCACACACATACCCATACATACACATCACACCCACGCACACACTTCCACCCGCACACACACCCACACCCTCACACACACACACCCACACACACAAACACACTCATACGCACCCACACACACACCCACACACCCACGTTCATCCACCCACACACACCCATACCCACACACACATCCACACAAACCCACGCACACCCTCACACAAACACACACACCCACATGCTCACACCCACAACCACACACACCCATACACACACACCCACAAATACAACCACACACACACGTACCCAGACAAAACCACACACACACGCACACGCACACTCACACACAGCCACACACCCACACACAGCCACATACACACACACACACACACACACACAAACCCACACACAACCTCACACAAGCATGCACACCCACACACTCACCAACACACACACACCCACACCAACACACCCACACACGCACCCACACACCCACCCACACAAACCCACAAACACAAACATCCACACAAACCCGCACACACATCTCACGCACACACACCCACTCAGGCACACACCACACACACCTACAAACTCCCATACAAACACACACACCACACATAAACGCACACACACAACAACACACATCCACACAACCATACACCCACACACAAACGTACACACACTCACGCACACACCACCCACACACCACACATACCACACACACGCACATATGCACACACACGGACACACTCACCCACACGCACCCACACACACACATACGCCCACACAAACCCACACACCACTCATAAACACACCACACAAACGCACACACCACACACCAACACAGACACCCACACACACACACATGCACATAATCACACACATCCACACACACCGACACGCACCCACATACTCCCACACACACACAGCACACACACACCACACCCACACCCACACACACAACACACACACACCAAACACACACCTTCACACAACACACACTCACACACACCCACACCCACACACACAGCCACACACACTGACACACATACCCATACACCCCCACATTACACCCACACACACCCACACAACCACACACACCCATACACAACCGCCCACACACGCAGCGAAACACACACCCACACACACACACCTACACACACACCCATGCACACTCACACACACATACACCCTCACACATATACACACACACACACCACACACCCACACACTCACACCTCACACCCAAACTGCCACACTGACTCACACACAACCACCCACACACAAAACACACACACCCACACACAAAACACACACACCCACACACATCGCTCACACACTCATACACACCACACACACACCACACACACCCACACACACACACATACACCACACACAGACAAATACAGACCCACGCACCCACCACACACACACATCACACACACTCCCACACACACACTCACGCACGCACACAAGCACTCCCTTACACAAACACACACAGACCACACTCTCACCCACACACAGACACATGCACCCTCACATACACCCCACCCACACGCCCACACACACCCAAACACAAACCCACACACCCACACAAACACTCACACACACACACATGCACACACATACACCCACACATACCCACACACACCCACACACACAGTCCCCAAACACCCACACACACATACACACCTACCCACCCACACACCCACAGACACACAGACACACCCACACACATACATACACACCCACACACGCATGCACCCTCACACACACACACCCACACACACACCCACACCCACGCACCCACACACACACCCACACATGCACACAACCACCCACACACACCGACACGCACGCATATACACCCACCCACACACACACCACACGCACACCACACACACACCACACACACACACCACACACACACACCAAACACACCTACACACACTACACACACAACCACACACATACATCAACACTCAAACAGCGCACCCACAATCACCCACACGCACACCCTCACGCAAACACACACCCACACATGCTCACACACACACCCACACACGCACCCACACACACACCCACACTCACCCACACACACATCCCGCGCACACACACAACACACACACACCACACAGACACGCCACACACACACACACACTACAGACACACACACCCACACAACCCCCCAAACACACACCACACACCCACCCACACATCCGCGCACACGGACACACCCACAGACAGACACAGAAAAACACACACCCACACACACCAACACACTCACACACACATACCCCACACACAATCACACACACACACACCACACACACACACACACCCGCACACCCATACGCACACCCACACATGCACATACACACCCACACACACCCACCCACACACACCACACACACACCCACAAACACAAAACACACACACCCACACACACCCACGCACACACCCACACACACACCCCCACACACACCCACACACACACACACCCACACACATCCAAACACACACCCTCACACAAACACCCACCCACACACACCACACACACATCCACACACACACCACACACACCCCACACACACCACACGCACACCACCAACACACCCACACACACCCACACACACACCACACACACACCCACACCCACGCACACACCCACACACACACACCCACACACACCCACGCACACACCCACACACACACTCCCACACACACGCACACACACACCCACAAACACCAGACACTCGCACCCACACCCACCCACATGCACGCCCTCACACAAACATACACCCACACACACATCCACACACTCACCCACACACCCACCCACACTCACCCACACACACACCCTCACACTCACCCACATGCACACCCTCGCACAAACACACACACACCACACACACACACACTCACCCACACACACACCAAACACACCTACACACACTACACACACAACCACACACATACATCAACACTCAAACAGCGCACCCACACACACCCACACGCACACCCTCACGCAAACACACACCCACACATGCTCACACACACACCCACACACGCACCCACACACACACCCACAGTCACCCACACACACATCCCGCGCACACACACAACACACACACAACACACAGACACGCCACACACACACACGCACTACAGACACACACACCCACACAACCCCCCAAACACACACCACACACCCACCCACACACCCGCGCACACGGACACACCCACAGACAGACACAGAAAAACACACACCCACACACACCAACACACTCACACACACATACCCCACACACAATCACACACACACACACCACACACACACCCACACACCCATACACACACCCACACATGCACATGCACACCCACACACACCCACCCACACACACCCACCACACACACCACACACACACCCACAAACACAAAACACACACACCCACACACACCCACGCACACACCCACGCACACCCCCCCCCACACACACCCACACACACACACCCACACACATCCAAACACACACCCTCACACAAACACCCACCCACACACACCACACACACATCCACACACACACCACACACACCCCACACACACCACACACACACCACCAACACACCCACACACATCCACACACACACCACACACACACAGCCACACACTCACACACACCCTCGCACAAACACACTCCCACACACACCCACACACACTACACACCCATGCACACACACACCCACACATACACCAGACACGCCACACACACAACACCCACACACCCACACACCCACACACACACCTACACCCACACAAACTGCACACACACTCACACAAACGACACACCACACACACACCACACACACCCACACGCACACCCTCACACAAACACACCCACCCACCCACCCACACTCACACACACTCACCCACACACACAGACACACATACCCACACATACCTCCCCCACACACGCCCACACACACTCAAACACACACCCACACACACTCACACACAACCACATGCACACACACACACCCATACATACCCGCACACACCCACACACATACCCCACACACTCACATTCACACCCACACCCACATACCCATACACCACAGGCACACAGACTCACGCGCCCACACACACACACCCATAAATACTCACTCACACTTACACCCTCACACACACATCCTCACACAACTATACCCACACAAACCGCACACACACGCCCACACACACACACCCATAAATACTCACTCACACTTACACCCTCACACACACATCCTCACACAACTATACCCACACAAACCGCACACACACTCACACAAACGACACACACCACACACACCCACACACACCCACACACACCACACACACACACCACACACGCATTCCCACACACACTCACACACCCACCCACACACACCACACACATACCTACACACATCCACACGCACACCATCACACAAACACACACATACCCACCTACAATAACACACACTCTCCCTCTCACACACACACAGACACACATACCCACACATACCTCCCACACACCCACCCACACACACTCAAACACACACCCACACACACACACTCACACAGACCCACATGCACACACACACATACCCCACACACTCACACCCACACCCACACATACACACACACAAACTCACACAGCCATACACCCACAGACATACAGACCTACACGCACACACACACCCACACACACACCCATAAATACCCACTCACACATACACCCTCACACACACATCCTCACACAAGTATACCCACACAAACCGCACACACACTGACACAAACGACACACACCACACACATACCACACACACACACACACACACACAGACCACACACACACCACACACACACACCCACAACACACTTACACCACACACACATTCCCACGCACACTCAAACACACCCACCCACACACCACACACACACCCACACACACCCACACGCACACCCTCACACAAACACACACACACCCACCCACACTCACACACACTCACCCACACACACAACACACCCATACACACCCACACACACCCACACACACCCACAAACACACACAAACACACACATACACACTCAAACACACACATACACCAACACACACAGCCACACAAACCCACACTGACCCACACCCACTCACACTCACAGACCCACACACTCCCACACACACACACCCGCACAACCACACCCACACAACCACACACACCCACACAAACCCACACAGACACACACACCCACAAACACACTCCCCCCACACACACCAAAACATACACACACACACCCACACACACCCCTACACAAACACATCCACACACACATATACACCCTCATACACGTACACACACTCAAACACACTACCACACACCCACACACACACTCACACACACCCACATGCACACACACACACAGATATACCCAGACACACCCAGACACACCACACACACACCACACACACACCCACAAACACCCACACACAACACACACACACAGCGACACACACCCAGACACACACACAAACACACACCCACCACGCACACATACACCACACACATACTCCCCCCACACACACACTCACACACAACTACCTACACACACACCACACTCACACCTACACATACCCACATGCACACCCTCACAAGAACACACACCCACACACACACACCCACACTCACACACACACCCACACACACATACCCACACAAACCCAGACACACACCCTCACACAAACATACACACACCCACACACACCCACACACACCCGCACACAAACACACACACTCACACATACTTTCGCACTCACACCCACCCACACACACCCACACACACACCCACACACATTCATACAAACTCTCCTACACACACCACACACACTCCCCCACACACCCACACACACCACACACACACTCACACACAGACAGACACCACACACACACCACACACACACACACACCCACACACACCACACACACACCCACATGCACCCAGACACACACACAACCACACACACACAACCACACACACCACATACAAACTCCCCCACACACACATTGACGTACACTCAGCCACACACGCCACACACCCACCCACACACACCTACACTCACACACACTCACCCTCACACAAACCCACACACACAGACACACATACCCACACCCCCACCCACACGAACACACCCAAAACGCACACCCACACGCACCCACAAACACACTCATACACACCCACACACACCCACACAACCACACACACCCACACAAACCCACACAGACACACACACCCACAAACACACTCCCCCCACACACACCAAAACATACACACTCACACCCACACACACCCCTACACAAACACATCCCCACACACATATACACCCTCATACACGTACACACACTCAAACACACAACCACACACCCACACATACACTCACACACACCCACATGCACACACACACACACCCAGATATACCCAGACACACCCAGACACACCACACACACCACACGCCCACAAGTACACACATACACACACACGCAAACACACACATACACACACACACCCACACACACACCGACACAAACCCACACACACAGACACCCACAAACACCCAGACACCCACACACACTCTCTCACACACACACACACAACTCCCACACACACCCGCACAACCACACCTACACGCCCACACACACCCACACACACCACACACACACCCACACGCACCCAGATACACACAGAACCACACACACACATCGCACACACACGCCACACAAAAACTCCCCCCACACACACTGACGCACACCCAGCCACACACGCCACACACCCACCCACACACACACATCCACACTCACACACACTCACCCACACACAAACCCACACACACAGACACACATACCCACACCCACACCCACACGCACACACCCAAAACGCACACCCACAAACACACTCATACACACCCACACACACCCACACACGCCCACAAACACACACATACACACACACTCAAACACACACATACACACACACACACACACCGACACAAACCCACACACACCCACACACACACCCACACACACCCAGACACCCACCCACACTCTCTCAAACACACCCACACAACTCCCACATAGACCCGCACAACCAAACCCACACGCCCACACACACCCACACACACCCACACAGACACACTCAGGGGATCGAGTTGCTGGAGGTTAGAAGCTAGGATGAGGTGGGGGAAGGGGAAATGAGGAAACTGTTGAAATCCACATTGATGCCCTGGGGTTGAAGTGTTCCGAGGCGGAAGATGAGGCGTTCTTCCTCCAGGCGTCTGGTGGTGAGGGAGCGGCGGTGGAGGAGGCCCAGCACCTCCATATCCTCGGCAGAGTGGGAGGGGGAGTTGAAATGTTGAGCCACTGGGCGATTTGGTTGATTGGTGCGGGTGTCTTGGAGATGTTCCCAAAAGCGCTCCGCTAGGAGGCGCCCAGTCTCCCCACACACTCACACACGCACACTCACTTACACCACACACAAACCCACACACACACGCCTACACCCACCCACACACACCCATACAGACGTACACACACCCACACAGACGCACACAAACCCACACAGACACACACAGACACCCACACAATCACACCCACAGCCATACAAACACCCACACACAGACAATCACAAACATACACCCACACCAACACACGCACACACACCCACACACATTTCCACACACATACCCAAAACACCCACTCACACAACCACACACACACACGCACACACACCCACACACACCCAGACACACACCTCCCCACACACCCACACGCACCCACACCCACACCCGCACACACATACCCATACATACACATCACACCCACGCACACACTTCCACCCGCACACACACCCACACCCTCACACACACACACCCACACACACAAACACACTCATACGCACCCACACACCCACGTTCATCCACCCACACACACCCATACCCACACACACATCCACACAAACCCACGCACACCCTCACACAAACACACACACCCACATGCTCACACCCACAACCACACACACCCATACACACACACCCACAAATACAACCACACACACACGTACCCAGACAAAACCACACACACACGCACACGCACACTCACACACAGCCACACACCCACACACAGCCACATACACACACACACACACACACACAAACCCACACACAACCTCACACAAGCATGCACACCCACACACTCACCAACACACACACACCCACACCAACACACCCACACACGCACCCACACACCCACCCACACAAACCCACAAACACAAACATCCACACAAACCCGCACACACATCTCACGCACACACACCCACTCAGGCACACACCACACACACCTACAAACTCCCATACAAACACACACACCACACATAAACGCACACACACAACAACACACATCCACACAACCATACACCCACACACAAACGTACACACACTCACGCACACACCACCCACACACCACACATACCACACACACGCACATATGCACACACACGGACACACTCACCCACACGCACCCACACACACACATACGCCCACACAAACCCACACACCACTCATAAACACACCACACAAACGCACACACCACACACCAACACAGACACCCACACACACACACATGCACATAATCACACACATCCACACACACCGACACGCACCCACATACTCCCACACACACACAGCACACACACACCACACCCACACCCACACACACAACACACACACACCAAACACACACCTTCACACAACACACACTCACACACACCCACACCCACACACACAGCCACACACACTGACACACATACCCATACACCCCCACATTACACCCACACACACCCACACAACCACACACACCCATACACAACCGCCCACACACGCAGCGAAACACACACCCACACACACACACCTACACACACACCCATGCACACTCACACACACATACACCCTCACACATATACACACACACACACCACACACCCACACACTCACACCTCACACCCAAACTGCCACACTGACTCACACACAACCACCCACACACAAAACACACACACCCACACACATCGCTCACACACTCATACACACCACACACACACCACACACACCCACACACACACACATACACCACACACAGACAAATACAGACCCACGCACCCACCACACACACACATCACACACACTCCCACACACACACTCACGCACGCACACAAGCACTCCCTTACACAAACACACACAGACCACACTCTCACCCACACACAGACACATGCACCCTCACATACACCCCACCCACACGCCCACACACACCCAAACACAAACCCACACACCCACACAAACACTCACACACACACACATGCACACACATACACCCACACATACCCACACACACCCACACACACAGTCCCCAAACACCCACACACACATACACACCTACCCACCCACACACCCACAGACACACAGACACACCCACACACATACATACACACCCACACACGCATGCACCCTCACACACACACACCCACACACACACCCACACCCACGCACCCACACACACACCCACACATGCACACAACCACCCACACACACCGACACGCACGCATATACACCCACCCACACACACACCACACGCACACCACACACACACCACACACACACCACACACACACACAAAACACACCTACACACACTACACACACAACCACACACATACATCAACACTCAAACAGCGCACCCACAATCACCCACACGCACACCCTCACGCAAACACACACCCACACATGCTCACACACACACCCACACACGCACCCACACACACACCCACACTCACCCACACACACATCCCGCGCACACACACAACACACACACACCACACAGACACGCCACACACACACACACACTACAGACACACACACCCACACAACCCCCCAAACACACACCACACACCCACCCACACATCCGCGCACACGGACACACCCACAGACAGACACAGAAAAACACACACCCACACACACCAACACACTCACACACACATACCCCACACACAATCACACACACACACCACACACACACACACACCCGCACACCCATACGCACACCCACACATGCACATACACACCCACACACACCCACCCACACACACCACACACACACCCACAAACACAAAACACACACACCCACACACACCCACGCACACACCCACACACACACCCCCACACACACCCACACACACACACACCCACACACATCCAAACACACACCCTCACACAAACACCCACCCACACACACCACACACACATCCACACACACACCACACACACCCCACACACACCACACGCACACCACCAACACACCCACACACACCCACACACACACCACACACACACCCACACCCACGCACACACCCACACACACACATCCACACACACCCACGCACACACCCACACACACACTCCCACACACACGCACACACACACCCACAAACACCAGACACTCGCACCCACACCCACCCACATGCACGCCCTCACACAAACATACACCCACACACACATCCACACACTCACCCACACACCCACCCACACTCACCCACACACACACCCTCACACTCACCCACATGCACACCCTCGCACAAACACACACACCACACACACACACACTCACCCACACACACACCAAACACACCTACACACACTACACACACAACCACACACATACATCAACACTCAAACAGCGCACCCACACACACCCACACGCACACCCTCACGCAAACACACACCCACACATGCTCACACACACACCCACACACGCACCCACACACACACCCACAGTCACCCACACACACATCCCGCGCACACACACAACACACACACAACACACAGACACGCCACACACACACACGCACTACAGACACACACACCCACACAACCCCCCAAACACACACCACACACCCACCCACACACCCGCGCACACGGACACACCCACAGACAGACACAGAAAAACACACACCCACACACACCAACACACTCACACACACATACCCCACACACAATCACACACACACACACCACACACACACCCACACACCCATACACACACCCACACATGCACATGCACACCCACACACACCCACCCACACACACCCACCACACACACCACACACACACCCACAAACACAAAACACACACACCCACACACACCCACGCACACACCCACACACACCCCCCCCACACACACCCACACACACACACCCACACACATCCAAACACACACCCTCACACAAACACCCACCCACACACACCACACACACATCCACACACACACCACACACACCCCACACACACCACACACACACCACCAACACACCCACACACATCCACACACACACCACACACACACAGCCACACACTCACACACACCCTCGCACAAACACACTCCCACACACACCCACACACACTACACACCCATGCACACACACACCCACACATACACCAGACACGCCACACACACAACACCCACACACCCACACACCCACACACACACCTACACCCACACAAACTGCACACACACTCACACAAACGACACACCACACACACACCACACACACCCACACGCACACCCTCACACAAACACACCCACCCACCCACCCACACTCACACACACTCACCCACACACACAGACACACATACCCACACATACCTCCCCCACACACGCCCACACACACTCAAACACACACCCACACACACTCACACACAACCACATGCACACACACACACCCATACATACCCGCACACACCCACACACATACCCCACACACTCACATTCACACCCACACCCACATACCCATACACCACAGGCACACAGACTCACGCGCCCACACACACACACCCATAAATACTCACTCACACTTACACCCTCACACACACATCCTCACACAACTATACCCACACAAACCGCACACACACGCCCACACACACACACCCATAAATACTCACTCACACTTACACCCTCACACACACATCCTCACACAACTATACCCACACAAACCGCACACACACTCACACAAACGACACACACCACACACACCCACACACACCCACACACACCACACACACACACCACACACGCATTCCCACACACACTCACACACCCACCCACACACACCACACACATACCTACACACATCCACACGCACACCATCACACAAACACACACATACCCACCTACAATAACACACACTCTCCCTCTCACACACACACAGACACACATACCCACACATACCTCCCACACACCCACCCACACACACTCAAACACACACCCACACACACACACTCACACAGACCCACATGCACACACACACATACCCCACACACTCACACCCACACCCACACATACACACACACAAACTCACACAGCCATACACCCACAGACATACAGACCTACACGCACACACACACCCACACACACACCCATAAATACCCACTCACGCATACACCCTCACACACACATCCTCACACAAGTATACCCACACAAACCGCACACACACTGACACAAACGACACACACCACACACATACCACACACACACACACACACACACAGACCACACACACACCACACACACACACACCCACAACACACTTACACCACACACACATTCCCACGCACACTCAAACACACCCACCCACACACCACACACACACCCACACACACCCACATGCACACCCTCACACAAACACACACACACCCACCCACACTCACACACACTCACCCACACACACAACACACCCATACACACCCACACACACCCACACACACCCACAAACACACACAAACACACACATACACACTCAAACACACACATACACCCACACACACAGCCACACAAACCCACACTGACCCACACCCACTCACACTCACAGACCCACACACTCCCACACACACACACCCGCACAACCACACCCACACAACCACACACACCCACACAAACCCACACAGACACACACACCCACAAACACACTCCCCCCACACACACCAAAACATACACACACACACCCACACACACCCCTACACAAACACATCCACACACACATATACACCCTCATACACGTACACACACTCAAACACACTACCACACACCCACACACACACTCACACACACCCACATGCACACACACACACAGATATACCCAGACACACCCAGACACACCACACACACACCACACACACACCCACAAACACCCACACACAACACACACACACAGCGACACACACCCAGACACACACACAAACACACACCCACCACGCACACATACACCACACACATACTCCCCCCACACACACACTCACACACAACTACCTACACACACACCACACTCACACCTACACATACCCACATGCACACCCTCACAAGAACACACACCCACACACACACACCCACACTCACACACACACCCACACACACATACCCACACAAACCCAGACACACACCCTCACACAAACATACACACACCCACACACACCCACACACACCCGCACACAAACACACACACTCACACATACTTTCGCACTCACACCCACCCACACACACCCACACACACACCCACACACATTCATACAAACTCTCCTACACACACCACACACACTCCCCCACACACCCACACACACCACACACACACTCACACACAGACAGACACCACACACACACCACACACACACACACACCCACACACACCACACACACACCCACATGCACCCAGACACACACACAACCACACACACACAACCACACACACCACATACAAACTCCCCCACACACACATTGACGTACACTCAGCCACACACGCCACACACCCACCCACACACACCTACACTCACACACACTCACCCTCACACAAACCCACACACACAGACACACATACCCACACCCCCACCCCCACGAACACACCCAAAACGCACACCCACACGCACCCACAAACACACTCATACACACCCACACACACCCACACAACCACACACACCCACACAAACCCACACAGACACACACACCCACAAACACACTCCCCCCACACACACCAAAACATACACACTCACACCCACACACACCCCTACACAAACACATCCCCACACACATATACACCCTCATACACGTACACACACTCAAACACACAACCACACACCCACACATACACTCACACACACCCACATGCACACACACACACACCCAGATATACCCAGACACACCCAGACACACCACACACACCACACGCCCACAAGTACACACATACACACACACGCAAACACACACATACACACACACACCCACACACACACCGACACAAACCCACACACACAGACACCCACACACACCCAGACACCCACACACACTCTCTCACACACACAACTCCCACACACACCCGCACAACCACACCTACACGCCCACACACACCCACACACACCACACACACACCCACACGCACCCAGATACACACAGAACCACACACACACATCGCACACACACGCCACACAAAAACTCCCCCCACACACACTGACGCACACCCAGCCACACACGCCACACACCCACCCACACACACACATCCACACTCACACACACTCACCCACACACAAACCCACACACACAGACACACATACCCACACCCACACCCACACGCACACACCCAAAACGCACACCCACAAACACACTCATACACACCCACACACACCCACACACGCCCACAAACACACACATACACACACACTCAAACACACACATACACACACACACACACACCGACACAAACCCACACACACCCACACACACACCCACACACACCCAGACACACACCCACACTCTCTCAAACACACCCACACAACTCCCACATAGACCCGCACAACCAAACCCACACGCCCACACACACCCACACACACCCACACAGACACACTCACCCACAAATACACTCCCCCCACACACGCCAAAACATACACCCACACTCATCCACACACACATACACCCTCATACACACACACACCGCCCACACACCCACACAGACACACACACACACACCCACAAACACACTCCCCCACACACACCAAAACATACACCCACACACACACACACATGCACACCTACACAAACACATACACACACACATACACCCTCATACACACACACCCACACACACACACCCTCGCACAAACACACACACACACATCACACACACTTCCACACACACACCCACACACACACCACACAGACCACACACACAACCCCCACACACCCGCACACACACACCACACACACCACACACACACCCACACACAAAACACACACACCCACACACACCCACGCACACCCACACACACACCCCACACACACACCCACACACACACACCCACACACATCCAAACACACACCCTCACACAAACACCCACCCACACACACCCACACACACCACACACACATCCACACACACACCACACACACCCCACACACACCATACGCACACCACCAACACACCCACACACATCCACACACACACCACACACACACACACACCCACACCCACGCACACATCCACACACACACCACTCACACACCCACACACACCTACACACATTCACGCACACACCCACACACGCACTCCCACACACACGCACACACACACACCCACACACACCAGACACTCGCACCCACACCCACCCACATGCACGCCCTCACACAAACATACACCCACACACACATCCACACACTCACCCACACACCCACTCACACTCACCCACACACACCCTCACACACACCACACACACACCCACACACACCCACACACACATACCCACACACACACAACCACACACACCCCCACACACCCACACACTCACCCACACATGCACACGCTCACCACACACCCACAGGCACACACCCACACCCACACACATCCACACCCACACACAGACAAACACACCCACACACACATCAACACAGACACACACACACCCAAGCACACACCCACACACACCTACGCTCACACCGATACACTCCCACACACACAAACACCCTCACACACACACACGCACACCCAGACCCACACTCACACACACACACCCACACACACCACACACACACAAACACTCACACGCACACGCCCACTCACACACAACCACACACCCACACCCACACCCACACACAGGCATTCATATTCACACACACCCACACACCCACTCACATACACCCACACACACACACTCACATACACACACACACCAACAGGCACACACATACACACACATGCAAACACACACATACATCCAAACATACCCACACTCTGATCCACACACCCACACACACCCACACATACACCCACACACAGATACACACGCACACACACCCACACCCATCCACACATAAACCCACACACACTCACACAGCAACACAGTGGCACACATCCACACACCCACACACCTACAGACACACCCACACACACTCACATTACACCCACACACACCCACACAACCACATACACACCCACACACACCCACACAGACACATGCACCCACACAGACACACGCCCACACAAGCACCCAAACACACATCCACACGCACCCACACACCACACACACACATACACTGACACACACACCCACACACACCCACATTACACCCACACTCACACAACCACACACACACCCGCACACACCCAAACAGACACACACACTCACAAACACACCCGCCCACACACGCACACAAAAACACACACCCACACACACCCACGCACACGCCTACACACACCCGTACATACCCACACACACACATACACCCTCTCTCACACACACACTGACACACCCACACACCCACCCGCACAGGCACACCCCACACACACCCACACACACACAAACCGCACACACTCACACAAACGACACACACTCAAACACACCCACACACACACCAACACACCCACCACACACTTACACTACACACACACATTCCCACACACGCACTCACACAGACCCACCCACACACACCACACACACATCCACGCACACCCACACGCACACCCTCACACAAACACACACACACCCACCCACACTCACACACACTCACACACACACAAACCCACACACCCACACACACACTCACACACACCCACATGCACACACACACACACACTCATACATACCCACACACACCCACACAACCACACACACCCCACAAACCCACACTCACACACACCCGCCCGCACATACACCCAAGCACACAACCATACACACCAACACACACACCTACACACACACAGGCACATACGCCTCACACACACACACCCACTCCCACACACACCCACACAGGCACACCCCACACCCAAACTCCCACACTCATTCCCAAACACCCAACCACACACACCACACACACTCACACCCACACATACCTACAAACACCCACACACACACCCACACACACACACCCACACACATACACACCCACACACACACCCCCACACACCCACTCAACCACACCCACACACCCACACACACACCCACACACACCCGCCCGCACATACACCCAAACACACACCCATACACACCAACACACACACCTACACACACACACAGACACATACACCCTCACACACACACACCCACACCCACACCCACCCACTCAGGCACACCCCACACCCAAACTCCCACAAAGATTCACAAACACCCAACCACACACACCGCACACACACACCCATACCCACCCACACACTCACCGCGCACACACTCACACACACACTACACACACCACACACCCGCCACACACACACACCCACAAACACCCACACACAACACACACACAGACACACTCACAACCGCACACACACCACGCACACATGCATCACACACATACTCCCCCCACACACACTCACACACAAACACCCACACATACCACACACACACCCACACATATCCACATGCACACGCTCACAAGAACACCCACCCACACACACACCCACACTCACACACACACCCACACACACATACCCACACAAACCCAGACACACACCCTCACACAAACATACACATACCCACAAACACCCACCACACCCGCACACAAACACACACACACTCACACACACATTCGCACCCACACACACCCACATACACACCCAAACACGTCCACACACACCCACACACACACACACACACATTGCACCCACACACACCCACACAATCACACACGCACACAGACAATCACACCCACACACACCAACACACACACCCATACACACCCACACACACACATACACCCTTTCACACACACACCCACACCCACACACACACGCACGCACACCCACACCCAAACTCCCACACACATTCATACAAACTGTCCCACACACACTCACACACACACACCCACACGCACCCAGACACACACAACCACACACATACCTCACACACACACACCACACACAAACTCCCCCCACACACACTGACACTCACCCAGCCACACACGCCACACACCCACCCACACTTACACACCCACACTCACACAAACTCTCCCACACACCCACCCACACACAGACACACATACCCACCCCACCCCACCTACATGCACACACCCAAAACACACAACCACACACACCCACAAACACACCCATACACACCCATACACACCCACACCCACCCACAAATACACACATGCACACACACTCAAATACACACATAGACCCTCCCACACACACACACAAGCCCACACACACCCACACCCACACACACCCACACACACCCACACACACTTTCACACACACACCCTCACACACCCACACACACACCCATACACCCACACAACTCCAACACACCCCCGCACAACCACAACCACACACCCACACACACACCCACACACACCACACAGACACACACACCCACAAACACACTCCCCCCACACACACCAAAAGATACACCCACACACACCCACACACACACCTACACACACACATCCACACACACATACACCCTCACATACACACCCACACACATACACACACCCACACACACACCACACACACATCCACACACACACCACACACACCACACACACGACACACACACCACCCACACACACCCACACACACACCACACACACACACACACACATGCACCATACACACACCCACACACACACGCACACACCCACACACACTCCCACACATGCCCACACACACACCCACACACACACGCACCCCACACACACACCCACACACACACACCCACACACATCTACACACACACCCTCGCACAAACACCCACCCACACACACCCACACCCACACACACCACACACACACCACCCACACACCCACACACACCCACACACACACCACGCCCACACCCACACCCACACACACATCCACGCACACACCACCCACACACCCACACACATCCACACACACCCACGCACACACCTACACACACACTCCCACACACACCCACACACACACCCACATACACCAGACATTCACACCCACACCCACCCACATGCACGTCCTCACACAAACACCCCCCCACCCACATCCACACACTCACCCACACACACACCCACACTCACCCACACACACCCACACACACACCCACACTCACCCACACACACCCACACACACACACCACACACCCACACACACCCACACCCACACACATCCACACACACACACACTACCCACACACCCACACACACCCACACACACCCACGCACACACCCACACACATACTCCCAGACACACGCGCACACACACCCACAAACACCAGACACTCGCACCCACACCCAACCACATGCACGCCCTCACACAAACACACACCCACACACAAACACACACCCACACACACATCCACACACTCACCCACACACACCTTAAACACCCACACACACACCACACACACACCACAGACACACACACACCCACAGACACCACACCCACCCACCCACACACACACCCACACACCCGCGCACACAGACACACCCACACATAGACACACAGCCACACACCCACACACTCACCCACACACACCTCCACACACACACCCACACACACACCCACGCACACACACCCACACACCCATACACACACCCAGACACACACAGCCACACACATACCTCGCACACACACACCACACACAAACTCCCCCCACACACACTGACACACACCCAGCCACACACACCACACACCCACCCACACTTACACACCCACACTCACACAAACTCCACACACCCACACACACACATACACACCCACACATCTCCACACACCCACACACACACATCCACACATACACACACACCCACACACCCACAGACACACTCACCCCCACACACACACACATACTCACACACACCCACACACCGACAGACACACACATCCCCCCCACCCCACACACACAACCATGCTGGGCAGATAATTCAGTTTACTGAACAATAGACTTGCATGTTCTGCACAGCTCTCCATGTTGGTCTTCTCACAGTTTATGTTGTTTGAAGTTTTCTGTGAAACCGATTCAGAATTTGATGAAACGATCCAGTTCAGGTGATCTGAAAATACCGTTATTCACGGTTCTTGTAATTTTGTTCTGCATGGGTCCAATATTCCAGTTAGTCACACTGCCCTGTTTTTCCAAATATTTCCACAATATGCTCTCACTTAATTAATTGTCTGTTTCTGTCTTCAATGTGAATCTCTCTCTGTCCCTCTGTATCATTCCCTGGCCTTGGTTTTGGGCTCCATTGTGTATCAATTGCTGGCATTATGAAGCTCACAAAAAAATGAAATAGTGTGTGTCAGGTTGCTCACGTCCCGTTGTGTCCCATGTGGTGCTTCATGGACGAGGCGGGGGTGGGTGGGGTTGATGTTAGCGTGTTCCGGGCTGTTGTTCACATTCCAGTGTGTCCAATGTGGTTCCCCATGGACGGGGCTGTGTGTGTCGGGCTGTTGTTCACTTCCAGGTATGTCCCATGTGCTGCTACATGTTGGAAATGGGTGTGTGTATTGGGATGTTATTCACTTCCCGGTGTATCCCATGTGGTGTTCCATGTTGGACAGGGGTGTGTGTGTCGGTCTGTTGTTGACTTTTCGGTGTGCCCCACTGGTGCTCTATTTTGGACAGCGGTTTCAGCAGCTTTGACTCACGTCTTTGAAACTTGTTCTGTGCCTGTCCACTGAACATCTGATTCCTGTGTTTATCCCTTTGAGCTGATCGTGTGGTCAGTAACAAGAGGAAGCCCCTTGAGTATTATTGTAAAGGACCAAGTGTCTAGCATCCCTGACAATGCTGTCACTTTAAAAAAGATTATTTGCTCCTTTTCTTTAAACAGATATCTTAAAAGCCGAACTGCCTACTGAAAATGGCTGAAGGAAATAACTTAGGAGACTTTTAGGGTATTTTTTTTTTATAAATAGTGATAACAATAGTCAGTTCGCACAGACCAGGCTTTCCAGTTTTTCTGAGCTGTAACAGTAACCAGGTGCTTGCGGTCAGAGAAGGATTGGACGCTTCAGTAAATGATCTCGAGCTGCTATTCTCTCTGAAATCTGTCCTGATGCTGTTTCCTCCTGGAGTGGAGAATTGCACTCGATACTAAATGGCCTTGGATGTGTTTTTTTTTCAAGGGATGAGATTATGGGATGATCGTACATTGGAACAGTTCATTAGTGAAACGTACTGCACCTATTATACTGTTGCGATTTCCACTAGTTAAGTTATTCAAAACTCCTCTTCTTTTTATATGTGTTTTTATTAGAGTGTTTAAATAAATTGTGTATTGCTTCAAGTTGAGTGGTTTGACCAGCCGCATCACATCTGGAACACTCACTTCACATCTACCTTTACTATAAGACAATGTTGGCGTCCAGGCTAACATACTAAAGTATTTTAAGGCAGTCTGGTCTCGTCCGTCGCAAACTGGGAACTCTTGTCCGTTTTGAAATCGATAATTCCAAATTGGGTTCAGGTTTAGAATCCCTACAGTGTGGAAACAGGCAATTTGGGCCAAAAAGTCCACACCAACCCATCGAAGATTAACCCACCAAGACCCATTCCCCTATCCTATTATTCCATATTTACCCCTGACTAATGCAACTAACTTACAGATCCCTGAACAGTACGTGCAATTTAACATGGTCAATTCACCTACCCTGCACATCTTTGGGCTATGGGAGGAAAACTGAGCACCCAGAGGAAACACACGTTGGGACGCGGAGAATGTACACAGGGAGATTGTTGGGGTCAAACGCGGGGTTTGGTAGTTGCTGGTGTCTTTTATTCTTGGTGTTGAATTCAGTTCGTTTAAACAGTGATTTGTGTAGTAATGGTCCTTTCTGTCTCTAAGGGTGTTCTATATGTGAAAGAAGTGAAGTTAGAGATTTTGCAAAAGGTGAGCAAGGCAAAGTTTTTGGAATTGGCAGACAAGCTGGAGTTGGGTTTGTGTTTGTTTGTGAGAGAAGGAAATAATTACAGCTTTAGTTTGGCATTTGAATTTTGGTGGAATACCATCAGAATCTTTGGAAATGGCTGGACTTCAATTGCAGATGAGGCAGCTTGAACACAAAACTGAACTAAAACAATTTGAAATTTGATTTTAAGTAGAATTAAAGAAAAGGAGAGGAAGAAGGGAAACAGAAAAAGAAAGAAGAAAAGCAGAAAGAGAGTGAGCTTCAAATTCAAATGTTATCAATTGGAGAGAAAAGTCGACTTAGAAGAGTGGCGATGAAGGTAGACGGTAGGCTGAAGGAGGAGGATAGTGAGGATGAGCAATTCTATGGTAGCCAAAGGCCTGACGGGTACCTATTTAAATACATCCATGAATTGTCTACATTTGATGAGACTGAAGTAGAAGCGTTTTTAATTTCATTTTAGAAAAAGGCTAAACAGTAGTGGCCACTGACCATGTGGATTTAGTTGATCCAAACAAAGCTGGTAGGTATAAGGAGTGAGGTATTTGCATCCCTATCGGAGGAGGTATCTGGCCAGTATGAGGAGGTGAAGAAAGCCATCTGAAGTGCATATGAGCTTGTGCCAGAAGCCGACAGACAGTGTTTCAGGAATCTAAAAAACGTCTCTTGTTAAACGTATATTGAGATTGAAAGAATCAAACAAAGTAATTTTGAAAGGTGGGTAGTGGTATGAAAAACGAAGCAAACCTATGGCACTCTGAGAGGGATTCTTATTTTTGAGGCGTTCGAATATTTACTTCCTGCAGTCGTGAGAACTCGTGTGGAAGAACAGAGAGTTACAATGGCAAGATTAGAAGCTGAAATGGTTGATGATTATTAGTTGGCCCATAAATCAAAGTTTGGCTTCTGTGAGGGATTGAGAAGAATGTGCGAGATCTTCTTAAAATATATACCTGTGAGAGTAAGGTTTACTGGCATAGGCCAGGAGTAGCAGGTAAAGGAGTTACAGCATTAAGAGGTACAGAAGCATGTAAATCTTTTAAAGCTGAGACATGAGGAGATATATCATTGAGAAGGACTATGAGAGAGATGCGACGTGCTCCATTATGTAATGTGTGGTTGGAGTGTCCAGTGAAACCATCAACAGAAATATTTCACAATTGAGAAGGAGGCCTTGAGCCTGGTGTTTTTTGCGTTACAATATCTCAGAATTTAACTTGCAAATAACGTGCCTGAGACAAATCTATATACGATCATAATGCTGAACTGTTTTTGGGAAAAAAAGGGAGAAAACTTCCGGTCTGTTCAGATAGAGGTTATTATTGTTGCCATTCAATTTGGAAGTTATACAGGTGACAAGATGAGAAACCATACTTGCTGCCAAGTTGTGGAGACTCGGATGAAGAAAATCATTGGTATTCTGTGACCGGGGTAAACTGACTGAAATAGAATGGAGTTGTGAATGTTTCCATGCTTAGTGTCAATGCAATGTATATGTATTGTAGTCTTCTAAAAAGTAAGAATAAAGGGTTTAAAATGAGGCCGTCTTTGTATATTGATGATTTTTTTCTTCAAATGGGGAGTTGTGACGATATTATCACTATAAAAAGTTTATTTTCTCTTGGGTTTTTTTTTAAGCGAGGTCTTAAAGGCTGAGGTCACGAACTGCCTACTGAAAACGGCTGAAGTAAATAACTGAGGAGGCCTTTAGATTTTATTAAAATAGTGGGAACAATAGAAGGGCAGTGGTCAGCTCTCCCAGACCATGTCCTCTCGTTTTGATTTTAGCTGTAACATTAAGAAGCTGCTTGGGATCCCAGAAGATTGGAAGCTTCGATAGATAATCTCTGGATGCTCTTCTCTCTGAAATCGCTCTTGATGTTGTTTCCTCCTTGATTGGAGAACTGCACGTAAGATTCTGTGTTTGAATTTACCCTTTTGCCGAGGGGTATGTCTATGGGATGTTCCTGTATTAACACAGTTAATTAGTTGAAGGCATTGTATCTATTGTTTGCATAAGTGTTCCAATAGAGAAGATATCCCAAATTATTCATCTCTTTGGTTGTGTTTTAACAGAGCGTTTGAATGAATTGTATTTTGCTTAACATTGAGAGGTTTGACCAGTCACAATACATCTGGAACATCCAATTCACATCTACGTTTTAAAAAAGGTAAAATGTTTTGAGGGTGCCTGATCTATGCCAGAACATTTGTATCTGAGGGGCTTCTGTTTGTGTCCTGTAATTGAAACGTCAGTGGAGATGCTGGGGATGGTTTTCGGAGGTTGTGCAGTGAGCTGCCTCAAATATTCAGGGATAACCGAGAATTTGGTGAGCCTCGGATCTGTAGTTACATGAACAATAAATGGAGCATGGTCTGTAGCATAAACAATAAATGGAGCAGAGGCTGCAGAGACGGAAGCTCTGAAACCACCAAGTCAGTGTGTGTGGGGAAAAGGGTCTGCTGGATCCACCCTGTGCTTTTCAGGAACAGCTTCCCAAGCTCCACTTAACCCAGGAGCAGAGTGTGAGGGGACTGAGTGAACAAGGAGCTGGTCACAGAGTGGTGTCACCTCCTTCAACACGACCTGCAACTTCACACCAGGGGAAGGACGGTGCTGACTTTGGCTGTTAGGGTCACAGTTTTATTCAGCTTCTGCGATTCGGAACTTTCCGGGCAGGAATGGGTCACATATCCATCATCGCCCAGTATCTCACCATCAATGTCACCATTCAGCGACGGAGGATATATATACATATACATGGTGGATGAAGTAAATGTTTTCTCCTCAGCAGGGTGTATCTTTGTTTTCCCAAAATAGTGGGATTCCCGATGGTGTACATAGCTCTGTGGGGTCCCAATGACAATGGGGAAAGGTAGAAGAACTGAAGGAACTCTCACCTCACTAATGTTACAGTGTACCCATGCACAGGAAATAATGTTAGTGAATGCCCACTGTCCTGGCAGCAGGCACAGCCTTTTCATTCAGAAACAGTCAGCTATTCCCATCGTCTTCAGATCTCCATTTGGAAAGAAAGGATAGAATCTTGGATAAAGGCCGTCCTCTTCGTACATGGCACAAGCACCTTCCCCCTCACCACTCCACACCGACAACCAACCACATCATAATATCCCGTCTGTATTGACAGCATAGGTGCCACGGGGAACATCAGGGAGCAGACCATCAGTCAGATGGATCAACACTTCCCATGTCTGAATGGGCCAGAGAGAAACCTCCAGAACATGCTGTTTTACTCAGCCTTGTAATCCCTCTTCATTACAGGATCATACTGCCTTACAAACTTCCTGAAACAGATTGCAGGTAGTATATTCCGTTATATTCTACCTGGTAAACTATTATTCATTGATTTATCTGTCCATGTCAATTTGCAGACTCTCCACATTCTCTTGATAACTTAATGTCTTACCTATATTAGTGTCATCACCAAACTTAGTAGAAGTACACCTGTTCAACTCCTCCTGATCATTGATATAGATTGTAAAGAGCTGAAGACCCAGCGCTGGTCACAGTGCGACTCCACTGGCTACGTTCCGTCGAACTGATTGAGTCTGATTTATCTGGAGTGCCTGCTTCCTGTTTGATAACCAGTCCCCCCCACCCCCCTTGTGTAGCACCGTCGAAGGGCTGAATAAGAACGAGAACAATCCAACCCCGCGAGCCTGCTCCGCCATTTAATACAATCATGACTGATGTCATCGTGGCATCAGTCCCACTTTCTTGCCGCTCTCCTATCCCATCATTTACTCAATGTTACAGCACCCACTGCACTCCGGGACAGTGAATTACACAGACTCACAACCCTTTGAGGGAAGTAAGTTCTCCTCACCCCTGTTTTAAATCTTCTCTGCCTTAACCTAAAACTATGATCTCTTGTCCGAGATTGCCCAACATGACGAAATGTCCACTCCACACCGGCATTGTCAATCATCTTAAGCATCCTCCAGACCTCAACGGGGTCTCCTCTCATTCTTCTAAACCCAGATGTATCGGCCTGAATTACTCAAACGCTCCTCAAAAGACAAATTCATCTCTGGAATTGATCTAATGGACTTGTTCTGAACTGTCTTCATTGTAACTACATCCCTCTGCAGCCAGGGAGCTAAAGGTGTACACAGTACAGTCTCACTAATACCTTGCAGAGTTGCAGCAATTCTTCCCTTCCTTTATACTGTATTCGGTTAGAAGCAAATACTGAAATTGCACTTTCTCATTCCTTGCTGTACCTGCATGTGAGTTTTCTGTGGTATACACATGGACGCCCAGATGCCTCTGCACGTAAGCACTCTGAAGTTGCTCTCCATTTCCATAATAAGTTCGATTCCTCTGATCGAGATTGATAATCCCATACATATGCACGTTAAATTTTATCTGCAAGATGTTGGCCCGTTCATCTAAACTGTTCATGTCCATTTGTAAATTTTCTACATCTTCGTTGCATCAACCTACTTCGCCACATGTTTTAGTATCAGCTGAAAATGTGGTTGTAGTGTTTTCTGTCTCGTCATCCAAGTAATACAATAGATGGCAAATTGTCGGGTCATGTGGTCTGAACTCTATCGAACCCCAAAAGGTGCCAACCATTAAACGAAACAACTATTCCATCTCTCTGTATTTTGTTGGGTCACTAGCCCTTTATCCAAGCGAATGACGTCCTCCCAAACTCATGTCCTCTTATTTTCCAGCTTAATCTTTTGTGCAGCGCTTTAATCAATGCTTTCTCAAATTCCAGATACTTTACGTCTCCAGGATCCCTATCGTCTACTTTGCTTGTCAAATATTTAAAGAACTCAAACAAATAAATTCTTTAAAATACCATGCTGATTCTGATGTATTCCATTTGACTTTGCAAATCTCCTGTTGTTAATTAATTAATAGTGGATTCTTACAATTTCCCTTAGTTCCCAACAGTTTGCTCACTACTTTTATTCGTTACTGAAGATGATTATCCTAACTCCGACCCTTTCAATAACCTCTAATTTCCCTTTCCCGTGTTCCTGTGTAACAGGCACAAAGCTTTAAAAGATCTGTTCCAATCGCTGTGTAAGCGGCATGATTGTCTGAATGGAATAATTCAGTTCCTGGTTTACACACTCGATGGGCTGAATGTCCGCATCGTGTTCCTGCATTCTAGTCTCAATGGACAAACATCCTGATTTACATATTCAAGACCTGCGTCTCCTCCTTCTGATGATACATCAGGAGCTTGAAGGCTTGTGAAATCTTCCTGTTGTTTTGTAACTTTTTGAGGAGCTGAAGAGTCACTTCATATTCCTTCATAACAGGCTCATACTGAACAATCACCTCCTGCATCCCTGAAATGGGATCAATGGAGTGATTGGTCTTCTCGGGTTCCCATATATCAGATACATGTGTGAATATACTCTTCCTTTACACAACAAATCTCAAATAATTTTATCCCCTTCTCTAATTCTCATGCTGAATGACCTCTTCCAGTCTCTTCCAATTCCTGTGTTACAGACTTGAGGAACCTGAATGGACTGATCCTGTTGCTGTGTAACAGGATTCTGGTGCTGCACAGCCTACTCTGGGTCCAGTGATATTGGATCGAGGAGCTGATTGGCCTCTTCCTGTAACTGTATATCATGCTCCATGGGTTGAATAGCCTCATCCTGTTCTGGTGTAACAGGGTCGAATGCTTGAAGATCCTTCTGCTGTTCCTGTGTAACAGGCTGGAGAAGTGGAATGGATTCCTCCATTGGCTGTGTAATTGTCTTCTGTTGCTGACTCCTTCCAGTGCTCTATGTAAAAATACGATAATCTTTCACTCTCATAAACACCAATGGATATTGGATCAACCTTATCATCCTTTCTTTATATGTTAGGATCTTCATTGAAGTAATCAGTTGAGGGAACCATCTCTGAGCTCCTTCCAATATAATAATATCCTTTCTTCAGTGAGGAGATTAAATATGTACACAAGATTCCAGGTGTGATCTCACTAGGATAATCTACAGTAGCAGCAACACTTTACCAGCCTGCTGTAAGTTCCCACCCAGTTTCGAGCAGTCTCAGCTGTCTGCGGGAAATACGCAGCATTGCTGAGAGACCATTCCCATTCTCTTCTCCACCAGCATAACGGGAGATCTAGTGAAAATACCACAATGACACTTGAGAAGAGCGAATAATGTGATGAGATTATTTCAATGTCCACAAAAGCCTCACAAAATGTCTCACCTGAATCTACCATTAATCTCCCCAGCGGTCACATCGCTCAGATTCAACAGAATCTGGTAAGGTGGAGCTTCGAGACAGCAAGGAGAAACAAACATTAATGAAAGTTATATATAAAAATGAAAGCTGCAATACAGAGGTTAGGGTATGCTATAAAACAGGGAAATAAATACGTAGGTTTGTGGGTACTGCAGTGATAATGACCAGCTACAAGCTACATCTAAACTGTTTTAACCTATGTGAATGCTCATGCTGGGAAAATGGATTTTATGACCAAGTTTGAGATGGTTGCCTTTAACAGAATTTTGAGCACTGAGATAGAGGTCAGGCAGTTTTCGAATTGATGTTATGTGATCAGAAGAGCTAATTGAAAACACTGCTATAAAGGAGTGCTGGGAATATTAATCATAAGGTATTGAATTTTATATGACGTCTGAATACAAACTTTTTTTTTGAAATTGTGGTTATAAACCTGAGTCATGTAAGTGATGAATGTATGAGGGGCAAATTAGCTTCAGTGAATTGGAGAAGTACATGAAAAAGATTTACTGGCAGACAGGCAATGGTTGCTGTTTAAATAAACACATTAAATTTACAATATCTACATCCCCACCAGAGGTCAAACAGCAAAAGGGTCAGGTGACTTACCAATAGTTAACAAAAGAAGATAAACATTGCATTAGATCAAAGGAAGCAGCTCAGAAAAATGCCAGATATTGTGGTAAGCAATGGATTCAGAAATATCTGGGGCCCAACAAAGGAGGATCAATGAACTGATAAGAAATCCAAAAAAAACAAGAACACAAAGTAACAAGAAACATGAGGATGACCAAACGCTTCTCTCGATACTTGATGGGAAAGTGAAGGCAAAGACACGTGTGGAATGGTGAATATCCACACAAGATAATTTGTTACAGAGAACGAGGAAATTACAGAGAAACTAAACAGTTACTTTCATGTATATTTTATTAAAGGCAACATTAACTGATGGAGAAATTCAGTTTGTGCTCTCCAGCATCCTGACGAGGTGAGTTGAATGATAAACTCAACACTTCTGGCTGAGTATAGTGTAGATATGAATCATTGTCTATTGTACTGATTTGCAGGACAGTTCCATTATTTAGGATGGGGACATGTGTATGACCCTGCCCTGCAGTGAGTTGATTAATCCATTTATGACTGGGTGTGGCAGGAGTGCTGAGCTTCGATCTCTACTGTTAGTCTTGGGATCATTGCGCCCTCTTTATCAGATGTTAGTTCTGATGTTTGGAATGTAACCAGTCAAGTGTGGTATCTTTAACGGGTTGTCATCAGTTTTAGGTACACATGGTTCTGACTCTGGCATGTATACCCACACACGTCACTGGACCATAGATCAGCTTGATGGTAATGGTAGACTGAGGGATTATCCGGGGCACAAAGTTACAGATAATAGTTAAATATAATTCTGCTTCTGCTGATTCTGTGGTGTACAGCACCACATGGAATACACGGTTTGAGCTGCAGTATCTCCAATACAGTTCTACTGTCTGTTGCCCAGTTCACACCGAGACCCATTCACCCATCATCCATGTACTCAGTGACCTACTCTGGTTTCTAACGTGGTACACGTCCAATTTTATATTTTCAATCCACTGAGGGTTTCTTCATGGTGTCACACTCACAGCTTGTCTCATTCGTCAACACACTTTAATATATTCATCTGAATCATTTTCCTTCCATTATGTGCTACCTTCGGTGTTTAGAGTGAAAACATCTCCCTCTGTTTCTCTCCCTGACTAAGAGTAAGTGCTCTGTAGTGTCAGTGAAGCCAGCCTTACGTAGTTTCAGAACCAATGAATTTGTGCAACTTGTGTTATCATTTACTTCCCGGTATATGGAGCTCCAAATTGGACGGGGGGTTTGAGCAACGTGGACACACATCTTTGAAACGTGTTGATAAACAGAAATTGCTGGGGAAGTTACGCAAGTCTGGCAGCATCTGTGGCGTGAAAGTAGAGTTAATCATTGGTTCCAGTGATCGTTCTTCAAGGCTCACAGATTCCTTTTTTTGTTCTGGTTTCAGATTTCCAGTAGCAACAGTTAATTGTTTTATTGGAAATGTGTTTTGTTCATTTCTGGAGAAGCACGGTAGATCTGCAGCATCGACAGAGACAGAGAAACAGAGTTAGCGTTTCAAGTCCAGTGTGACACTTCTTCAGAACAGAAAAGGGTTGGAAAAAGGGCTTTTAAATCCCTTGCCAGAGGTAGTGGAAGGCTGACGGGAAACAGACGGTGTGCAGGTGTAATGCCACTGACATATGGACTTTTGTTTGTGGTAAAAGGGAATCAAATGGAAAATGAGTATGCATTAGATTGTAAAGGGGGGAATTGGGTTCGTTAATTGAGTGCAAGACAAACGATTCACATACAGGGCAAGTTCATTGGGAGAACAGAAGAAGGAATGTATGAAGATTTGAGAACAGCCATAATGGGGTCATGCTGTGAAGTTATGGAATTGAATATTAACTGATACAGGTTGTAACGTACCAAAGTGAAATGTGAGATGTTACTCGAGCCTGGTTTATGCTTCATTGGAATATTGCAGCTTCCCAGGACTGAAATGTTAGCATGAGAGCAAGGTAGGTTAGTGAAATCGGAAACAATGAGAGAGTCAGGGCTCTTCCTTCAGACAGAATGGGAGTGTTCCTCAATGCATTCTCTGTTTGTTCTCCCCAATTACTTACTGAGTTGTGAGTAGCAATGACAGGAGGCTGGATTGAAAGATGACAAGTGAAATGCTGCTTCTTCTGGAAGGTGTTTGTTGGGTTGTTAAGAAATGAGGAATGAGTTAGAGATCTTTTCAAATGTCCAAATGTATTTCTTCTTATATGTAGACTACGTAGTTCCACAACTTGGATAGAGTTAGTACTACAGTGCGGGAGGCCATAGTTAATAAAATTGGAGCTGGATAAACGCAGCAGATCAGACAGAGTCAGAGGAGCAAAAAGGCAATATTTTGATCTTGGACCTTTCGTCATGGCCTGGTGAGGTGGAGGGGAGCCCAGAAATGGAGTGATGGGATATGAAAGGGTGAAGGTGTATACATACAGGTATGAGGTTACTGTGATTGGTCAGTGGGAAGGGTGGAGCGGATATGCGAGTGAGAAGATGGACTGGGTGGGTCTGGTCAGGGAGTATGGAAATGGGTTAAGGCTGCGGGGGGAGGGACTTTGGTTTTGCTCCTGTCAATATTGAGGCCATTGGGCTATCTGCTTCAAAGTTAAACTCTCAGGTGGTGTTACTCTGACAGTGGTCAGGCTAAGGATGGACATGTCCCCGGACGAGTTGAATGGGGAATTAAAGTAGAAGGTAACTGGAAAGTCGGGTTGGTTGTTGCATACAGAGCACTGGTGCTCCACACAGAGCCTGATCCTGCCCCACCAAGCGCGTCCCCAACTCCCGATGTGGTCTCCTTTCTATTAGGGAGGCGAAAGGGAGATTCAGGGACATATTCATGGAGCATCCGCGCTCTGCAATCTTTAACCAACCCAACATTCCAGTTGCCACCCATTTCAATTAATCCCGCACACCATCACCTCAAGCTCATCCGGCCATAGGTCCATCCTTGGACTCCTCTAATGTCTGAGTGAGGCGAAACAGAAACTGATGAACGCAACCTGATCTTTCAGCTGGAGAGCTTACAGTGCATGGTCTCAATATTGACTTCACTGGCTTCAAACTCTCTCCACATACAGCGTTATCCCATGTCCGCCTTCTCTTACCTGACCTAAGCTGTACATCTTCCTATTTGCATATTTGCTGCACCCTTCCCACTGACCAATCACAAAATCCCTCTACTTTTGTGATTGTATCCCCTATCGCCATCACACCTCCCCTTCCCCCAGCTCCACGCCCCACCCGCTCATAACTTCCCGGGTCCCCTCCCCCTGCCCCAATCCTGATGAAGTTTTTCATGCTGAAACGTTGACTTTCCTGTTCCGAGGATGCTGTCTGACCTGCTGTGCATTTTCAGCTTCATATGTATTGGCTACATAGTTGCACATTGAGACCTCCGCAGCACCAGATTTTATTGTGCTTTATATACTTTTTTTTAGTCCGTTTACTGACAAGCTTATCTCAACATTCTCACTACAGGGTCTAGGAAACAGTCTCTTTGTCACTAATGCTCCTGTCTGCTTCGAACTGATCTCCTTCGTTTCAACCGTACTTTCAACTTTGCTGTTTGCAATAGCATTGTAAGTGTAACACTTGTTATGCTGTAGCTTAATCACACCACGTCCAATATACTTCACGCATCTATTCATAAACCTAAGGATCCATTAAGCCCTTCTCTACAACGGTTTCAACTTGCCAGGCCATTTAAAATTTCCTGTCTTCTGTGTTCCACTCTCCTTAAACAGGGTGGTTACATTTACCGGTCCACCCTCACTCCAAAGTTTCCTAAAAAATCACCAGCCTCCACAATCACCTTCAGTATCTCTTCAGAACTAAGGGCTGTTCTCCAACTTGTCTCGCTGATTGATCCAACTTCACCTTCCCCAGCACCTTCTCCTTACTGGTAGTCACTATACTTACCCCTACTGTCTGACTGTCTTGAAGTTCTGGCATTTTGCTGGTGTCTTCCACTGTGAAGACCGTTGCAAAGTATTCAATTCCTCTGCCATTCCGTTGCTTCCCATAACTATTCAAGCTTCATTTTCCAACATTCCTTTGTTTGTTCTTTACTCCTGTCTTCCTTGTTATATGTCTAAAAATCTCTTTAATTGTTCTATTACATGATTAACAAGCGTAATATCATATTTCACCCTCGTCTCCCATTTGCTGTTATTACTTATCCGTGCTGGAAATTATAGGCTTCCTAATCGTGTAGATTCCCAATAATCTTCACCACATTGTGCGCGTTTTATTTTGCTTTTATGCTGTCCCTGAGTTCGTTATCACTCACGGCTGCCTTGTCTTTTGCTGAATATCTTTCTTCTTACTTGGGATGAATTTCTGATGTGCTCCTGAATTATCTCCAGAAACGCCTGTCATTGCTGCTTCATCATCTTCCCGTGCTCAGCTCCCCGTCCAAATAAGTCTGACCAACGCGACCCTCATGTATTTTTATAAGCCATTCATACACAAGTGAGCAATGGATGTAAACTGAAGGAGAGAGGTTTGAGAGTTGGGACACAAAGAATGATTGGAGGATTTATTAACTAGATGGAAAGACAGTGAGCGAGAGAGAGAGAATATGGACGTGGACATGTAAAAAATATAGAAGTCTACATGATTAATAGAAGTAGATGTACTTACGTATTTGGTTTGAAAATTCCTGTGTGCTGTCGTCCTTTGTACAGTGTATGTGCAACAGATTAATCTGTTGAAATCCTGGGTCTGATGCCAGAACGTTTATCTCCATCAATATGACAGGCACCAACTGTTAAGAGAGCCCAGTATGTGTTTCCTGGTAGAAAATGGATTAACTGAAACAAGTTGGAACACCAGAAGCAGGAATGTAAAACACACATCCCGATAAGAATGGGAGATTAGATCAGGGAATGCCAGAAAGGGGCAGGAGGCAGAGGGTACGTTGAGAGAAGGGGAACATAACATCTCAGATGAAGATTAAATAACATGCTAATATTTTATCAACTTTTACACCACATGCATCATTTTTGTTAACTATGTCTCTCATATTTTGCACACATATGAACAATCTTATCCATCTGCACACACACAGACACACGCACACACACCAATCATTGTTCGGCCATTCCATTTCAAATTATTCTGTTTTGTTTACACTATCACTTGCAATTCCTTCTTCCGAATATATTCTGTTCCTTTCTCTGCATTTTATTTTATTCTGTCTGTCAAGAAGACATTGGGGACTGGTGGGGATGTCATTTGCACCTCATCAGTCTCCACAGCTACTCTCTTCTATTCCTTTCTGTTTCTTAATTCATGAAAAATACGTACTGTGTCTTACCCTTGAATCCCAATAAACAGGTCAATTTTAAACAGAGCATTTACTTTTGCGCTAAGGCGACAAAAACATCTAAAAATGAAAAGGCATACAAACTGTGCAATAAGATGTTTGCATCTTTACAAACAGATTATAGAATTGTATTGTATAAATGATAAACAATTAACTGGTAAGAGCTGTGAGAGTAAAATCCAGAGAAATCGGTATTTCTTGTGTATGTTCAGGGCAGTTGTGCCCAGAAAGAGTTTTTATATTGGAAGTTGTTGTGGTGGAGGAGACGTCGGTGTAGTAACAACATCTCAAATGGCTCTGTGTACTGATAATTATTCAGGCAGGTTACTATCCCATCCTCGCTTTTGTTGGTGTTCCTGCTGAGTCTATCTCTGCCCACTTACAAAATGTCTAAGCCGTTGTGAATGTCATGGTTTTCTCTGTATATTTGGCAAAGATTCAAACTATTGTCTTCACTTTCAACCACAATCTCCATTCCAAACCTTGAATTTCATATCGTTCACTTACAAACATCTGAGGAGAAACAAAAGTGTTTATAACCACGATTATCCCATTTTATCCTGAACTGATTTATATCGCAATATTCTGTCTACCACAAAACCTGTCAACTCCCACCTTCACAATATCCCCAGTCTTCACTTCCGCGTCAATGCTGTTTCTGAATAATCCATCATCCACACCTTTCCAGTTACAATTATCTTCTGGCAACTCTTCTCGTTACACATATTTTGATCGCCAACTTTTTCTAACCTCGAACTGGACCTATGCCAGGTGCAAAGTGTGAGGTCAGTATGATTCTAAAATGAGGTGGTCACAGCTTTGTTTCACCTGTTTCAGCATAACCTGTAACCTCGCACGAGGGAGAGGACTATACTGTCAGTGACCAGGAAGTGACAGTTTCATTGAACTGTCTTGATTCTAAAGATTTCTGAGCAGGAGTGTGTGTCACGTCCATCATCTCCCAATTGCTGTGCTCCGATGTATTCACACAGTGACGGAATCTATCTCTGCCTCCTGCTGAGGGTAATACCTTCGTGCTGTCTCCACAATGGAAGTTACCGAAAATCTTCCAGAAATATTGTGGGACAGACTGACTGGTCAAAATAAGAACCTGTGCCTGATTAGAATTAATAAAGTGAACTTACTCAAAAAACTATTTGAATTGAAGGCTGGCAAGTTACTGCATCACATAAGCTCCATCCGAGAGTTTTCAAGGAAGTGGCAATACAGCTAGTGAAAGTGATATAGAGTCATACAGGACAGAAACAGACCCTTCAGTCAAACCAGGCCATGCTGAAGTTTCTCAACCCAATTCTTTTGCTTTCTTGCCATAACCCCTGATCCCAATAAAGAACCTGTCCATCTCAGTCTTATATATACTCAGTAACCTGGCCTCCACAGCCTTTCTTAGCATTGAATTCCATGGATTCACCACTGTCTGGCTGAAGAAGTTTCTCATAATCTCCGTTTGAAAAGCTGTTCCTTTTACTCTAAGGCTGTGCCCTCGGGTCCTACTCTCTCCTACCAATGGAAACATCTTCACAAAATCTATTCTGTTCAGACTATTCAGTATTCCGTATGTTTCAATTCGATCTCCACTAATCCTTCTAAAAGTATAGATCCAGAGTCCTCAAAGTTTCCTCATATGTTATGCTTTTCATTCCTGGAACCATTCTCGTGAAACCCCTCTGAACACGTTCCAAGGCCAGTACATCTGTTCTGAGATATGGGGCTCAAAACTGCACAACATATAGCAAGTACGCCCAAGAATGTTACTACATCTACAGATGATACAAAATTAGAAGGTATCGTTGATAGCGATGAACGTTATCAGAAATTATAGTGGGATTTTAATCTGATGGGGAAGTGAGCTGAAGATTGGCAACTGCAATTCAATACAGATAAGTGTGAAATGTTACGCTTTGGAAAGTAAAACAATGATAGGACTTCTCCAGTAAATGGTTAGGATCTCAGGAGTGCTGGGCAAAAGTGGGACCTCGGACCAAAAGTCCATTTTCTTTGAAAGCGGCATAACAGGTAGACGGGGTGGTAAATAAGACATTTGGCATGCTGGCCTTCATCGTTCAAAGCATTAAATGTAGGGGTTGGGACTCCATGCTACCATTCTGTAAGTCGTTCGTGAGGCCACACTTGGAGTATTGTGTACAGTTTTGGTCGCCCTATTAACCTGAAAGGAGTTCAAAGAAATTTGACAAGGGTGTTGTCAGGACTAATAGGCCAGAGTTATAGAGAGGATTGGGCCAGGTTCGGATATCACCCCTTGGAACGTAGGAGAATGGGGGGGGGGGGGGGTGACCTGATGGAGATGTATAATATAATGAGGGCCATAGATAGGATGAATGCAGATAGTCATTTTCCCAGCGATGAGGGATTGACAACTACAAGTCATAGGTTTAAGGTGAGAGGGTAATGATTTAAGAAGTAACCGAGGGGCAACTTCTTCATGCAGAGAGTGTTTTTCAAATGGAATGGGCTGCCAGAAAAAGTGGGTGAGGCAGGTATAATAGCAACATGTTAAAAAAATGAAAAGGTAAAGTGGTGGCTGTGTGGAATGCTCTGCCACAGAAGGCTGTGGGGGCTCAGTCTCTGGATTCATTTAAGAAAGAGTTGGATAGAGCTGTCAAGGATAGTGGAATCAAGGGTTATGGAGATAAGGCAGGAACAGGATACTGATTAAGGATGATCAGCTATGATCATATTGAATGGCGGTGCAGTCTCGAAGGGCAGAATTGCCTACTCCTGCATCTATTGTCTATCGTCTATTGTCTATTGTAAATAGATGGGAAGGGTTTAGAGCGATATGGCTCAAATGTGGGCAATTTGAATTAGTTGAGTGGGCAGCATGGTCAGTATGGACAAGTTTGGGCCAAAGGGCAAGTTCCCATGCTCGATCACTCTATGACTCAATGACACTCCATTTAAGTAGGTTACTGTTGTTTATCCTTCTGTCACAAACTTCCTATAACGCATGAAATGCTGTTTCTGATGAAAATTTGCACACTGACGTCCCTTGTCTGTATCCCATTGCAGACTTTTTACCATCACTTGGCATCTTACTCAATGACTATCTTGGTTATGAGCCCCAATCTAGTCAGTCCCTTCATCCAAAATCATTGACATAGTTTGCAAATACTTGATGAACTCTCACTGACCCCACAGGCACTCCACCAATTTACAGTTTTCCAACCTGAAAACAAATGTTAATTATTCACTGCTTTCTTTTGCTGATAGTTTCAGAGGGATCCCGTGTTCATTTGAAGTAGCCTCAAATGGGAACATGACCTCATCCTGTACTGTGTAATGTTCTCAAGGGGCTGAATGATTTCATCTTATTTCTATGTGGCTCTGGAGAAGGGCAGAACGGCCTTCTGCTGTCTCAATGTACTGATCCTGACTAGCTGAATGGGATCTTCCTCTCCCTCTGTAACAGCTTTGCTGGGTTGAGTGAGAGAGGAACAGATGAGGAGCAGCCGGTGGCCATTCAACCCTTCGAGCCTGTTGCACCCTTCAGAATGCTTATCGCTTATGTGAGTGAGGCTGGACTTCCCTTTCCTGTCTGTTTTCTTGTTCATCATAACCATCTGGAAATCAATCTTGAATGATTTCAGTAACCCAGTCCTCACTGCTCATTAAGAATGGGAACACCATGGATTGCACAACCATAAACAGAAAGGGCCATCTTTATCTCAGTCTGAAGTCGGAATCTAGATTAGAGTGGTGCTGGAAAAGCGCAGCAGATCTGGCAGTATCCAAGGAGCAGTAAAATCGACGTTTCGGGCAAAAGCCCTTCATCAGAAATATAGCTGTATTCATGAAGGGCGTTTGCCCGAAACGTCGATTTTCCTGCTCCTCTGATGCTGCCTGAACTGCTGTGCGTTTCCAGCACCACTCTAATCTAGACAAAATAATTGCACTTGAAATGTTTAACTTGTTTACTGCACAGAAACTGTCTGACGGGAAGATAATGCATGGTGCTCAAATCATTGACTCGTGATCTAGAGCCACAGCATAATAATCTGTTAATATGAAGGAAATTGGTGGCATTGAAGTGAACCCATCATCATGACGTATATAAAGCCCATCTGCTTGCCTCATGTCCTTTAGTGAAGGCAATGGGTCATCCTTCCCTCATCAGGTCTCTGTGTGATTGCAAACCACAGCAATGTGTTTTACTCTTTATTGACCTGTGGAAATGTTGAATCAGCCACTCAGTTCAAGATCAGCATAACATGTTTGTCTGACCTATGAGATAAGAACAAAAGAAAAGATAGCTCCCTTCCTCTGTCTGTTTCCCATATTCCTACAGCTCATTTCCATTCAATAGACAATAGACAATAGACAATAGGTGCAGGAGTAGGCCATTCTGCCCTTCGAACCTGCACCGCCATTCAATGTGATCAAGACTGATCATTCCTAATCAGTATCCTGTTCCTGCCTTATCACCATAACCCTTGATTCCACTACCTTTGAGAGCTCTATCCAACTCTTTCTTAAATGAATCCAGAGACTGGGCCTCCACTGCCCTCTGGGGCAGAGCATTCCACACAGCCACAACTCTCTGGGTGAAGAAGTTTCTCCTCATCTCTGTCCTAAATGGTCTACCCCGTATTTTTAAGCTGTGTCCTCTGGTTTGGCACTCACCCATCAGCGAAAACATGTTTCCTGCTGCCAGTGTCCAATCCTTTCATAATCTTATACGTCTCAATCAGATCCCCTCTCAGTCTTCTAAACTCAAGGGAATACAAGCCCAGTCGCTTCAGTCTTTCAGTGTAAGGTAATCCCGCCATTCCAGGAATTGACCTCGTGAACCTACGCTGCATTCCCTCAATAGCCAGAATGTCTTTCCTCAGGTGGGTGACCATTCCTTATTTCAAGTGCATTCTTTCTTAGTCTTTCCCTGAGTGTGATGTTCATCTCCCGTAACACCTCTGCTGTTGGCTTTGTTGATGCTCACATATAGATGTAAGGAGCTTTTAATTTCCACGTCAGTCGCAGTGTCGCGAGAAGGAAAGGCTTTTAACACCACAGGAAAGAAACGGAGATGTCTCAGTGAGGAAAATGAATTATTTTGATCAAACCTGAGAGTGTTGTTGAGGCAGACTTGGGAAATGGTGGACAGATTTTCTTTCCTTTATAAGAAATAATCGCCATGCCACAGAGAGAGTCAAATATTTTTCACCAGATAAATCCCTGGGATGGTGGTAAAATGAGGGCTGAATGAAGATTAATCTTTAGCGCTGTGAGAGAATAAAAGATGATTGCATTGAAACATTAAGGGAAATGGACAGTCTCTCATTATGTTCTAAACAGACATTGATATGGTGATAAAATCCATGGCTTCTTTTTACTTGGGTTACAAGAGCCTCTGAGGGCGTTCCATTCACCCCACCCCCACTCCCTTTGTCGACAGAGAGAGAAAGAGAGAAAGACAGAGGGTCAGACTTTGAATATAGTGCATTTGGTGTGTGATCCTACAATAAGCGTCACGATATCCAAAATCCTGACAGCAGCCAAAATGCCTTCATTCTAAAACAGTTAACTTCTTCTGACCTCCATGGAGAACATGGGTCTGTCTACTCAGAAATGGAAGATGCCTCTTTGAGACTTGATACAAAACATCTGGCTTCCCTCCTCACTGCCAGCAAACCACGTTAAAGTAGCAGATGTTCCACTGGCAATGGACCCACGAGGAACCTCGTAGAGCCATCCATGAGTGCAGTCTCTGCTCCATTAGTTTGTTGTATTGGAGCATCCATGACACCCTCCTGTTCATGTATAACCATCTCATGGGGCTGAATGGCCTCCTCCAGATCCCACGGAACAGATTCAAGGGTCTGATTGGACTCTACCTGATCCTGTTTAACAGCTCGATGTACTGACCAGACCCCTTCTCTTCCTGAGGAACAAGCAGGAATATTGAATGGGCTGTTCCTCTTCTTGTTCAGTAGTTTTGATGGGCTGATTAGCTTCCATATTTCTGTATGTAACCAGCTTGAGATGTTGAATGAGCTCCTCTTTTAAATACGTCTGACAGCACTGTTACATGAATGTTACCGACACTTTAACAGCACAAGCCTGAATGCTGTCTGGGTGTTACTGAACATGGACACAGACAGGAGCTGATGGGAGACAAAATATTCTGAACGTTGTGTAACCCTCAGTGACCATCCCCACCTCCGGTCTTATGATGGGGAAAGACATTGATGAAGCAGCTGAAGATGTTTGTGCTGAGGAAGCTACCCTGCGGATCTCCTGATGAGATGTCCTGGGACTGAGAATTTTTTTGGCCCTCACCCACAGGTATCTTCCTTTGTGCTCTGAAAGACCCCAGCCAGTGGGGAGGGGACACGTGATTCCCATTAAGCTCAAATAAGATGGCGCTTCCGATGACATTCTCAGTCAAATACTGCCCGGATATCAAGGCTATTCACTCTTTGCTGAGCCCCTGTGTTCCCCCCTTGTTCATATCAATAGGTGATGGTGTCTGTGTGGGGAGTGTTTTCCTCTCACAGAGGGTAGTGAATGTCAGGAATTATCTTGTCTCGAGAGCTAAGGGAGCTGCATCACTAAAAGTATTTAAAAAGGACGTAGATGGATTTTTGATTGACCAGAGAGCTGAGAAGGTGTGAAGAATTGACATTAAAAATGGGTTAATACGAACAGTAGATCGGCCATGATCGGATACAATGGATTGATTATCCGAACGACATGATCCTGTTCCTTATGTTCTTATATTCTGTAATTACAAGTTAATGGCTGTAATTTTCCTGCATGTTCTGTTATTGAACGTTCCAATCAGAGAAAGCAAAGTACTTTATGAGTCATCACTAAGTGAAGTCTGGGGGCTGAATTCACAGTGAATTTTGATCTATACCATGACCAACCAATGTAGCACAAGTTGCAGAAAGGAGGCAGTCTGTAAAGAGACCAGAGTTGTCTTTCGAACCCAGCCTGAGTTTTGAAGCAATATTTTCAAACCCACACCAAACTATGTGCGACAGCCTGGAGGGAATGAATGAGATCCTGTGTTACTGTGGACCTGGTATTTGGAGCAAGATGCCCCCGTCAGCACTAGTGCAGGAGATTTGAGGGGCTGAATTGAACATAGGAACATAGGACTGAGGAGCAGGGGTGGGTTATTAGACACGTTGTCACTGCTCCACAAGGCACTAAGATCGTAGCTGCTCTGATTGTGGACTCAGCAGCACTTATCTGTCTGCATACAATTTTCCTACATGCACTTGTCTGTCAAATGTTTTAATACAGCACAACTTTGAACAAATGCAAATATCCAGGCACCACAAACGTTTGGTAAAGGGATTTCCCACTTGAACGTCCAATAAGAATTTCTCATTCGTGTTCTGACAAAGGTTGGAGGGTCACTGTGTCCTTTTCCAGTCCCACTCCTCCACTGGTTACAACATATTTTAAATGTAGCCTGTTTAGTGATATTACCAATTGTATAGGACTTAGACTGGGTCATTTTAGAGAAAAATGTGAAATGCAGGAAGTTGAACTCACAACAAATAGTAAAAGATAGAGTGTCCCAAATGTTCTTCGGACATTGAAATTATCCTGCTCACACAAGCTGCTGGTAATTGGATTTATTTGTGGAATAGTTGGAGTTGACTGAACTCCCTTTGCTTCCAGCAGTGGAGAGATTCAAATGAGTCCTCACTAAGAAACCTTCACAAGTGGTGAAGATAACTCAGGGATTTTATTGTCTCACATTTTACTATCTGGTGGACAAAGTAAGAGAGAGGGATCAATCAGCTGCTGCTTCTCAGGCAGGGAACATTCTTCTCCCTCTCTGTGTTAAACCATACAATAATGTCAACTGAACATCAAACTGGGCCACGTGTGCTTTCCTGGAGCATTCCCTGGAACGGATGGTAATGGACGATATGAAGGTGCATCATCGCTGTTGTTGTACACAGTGTCTTTCATTAGAAAAAAAAAGTCCCTGCTTTATCATCTGATTACATGTTTATATGCGTCTGTGTAATTTGTAAATATCAGTCGATGTCTATATGATACGTGTGTTGATATGAATACATCTTATTCTTAAGTCAGAGATGCCGGTATTGGACTGGGGTGTACAAAGTTAAAAATCACACAACACCAGGTTATAGTCCAACAGGTTTAATTGGAAGCACACTAGCTTTCGGAGAGACGCTCCTTCATAAGGTGATGAAGGAGCGTCGCTCCTAAAGCAAGTGTGCTTCCAATTAAACCTATTGGACTATAACCTGGTGTTGTGTGATTCTTATTCTTAAAATTGTTCTCTCGCAATTTAACAAGAGGAAACATGCATCCAGCTGAAACACCTTTCTGAAAGTCATGTATGGTTCAAGAAGATTTCACATCTCAGTTCAAAACTGATAATCCCCCACAACAAAAGGCCTTCCTTCCAGGAATGTGTGAAGGGAAACACCTATAAAAATCTTCTGAAAGAATTATATCTTTTGGTTTTAAGTTTTGGCGATCAAAACTGCACATAGTGTATCTGATGTGGTCTCAGCAATGCCCCTTTCAGATGCAGTAAAACATTCCTCATTAAACGTGATAACCTTTGCCAGAAATAGCATCATTCCACTTACTTTCCAAATCACTTGCTGCATCTGCAGACTGACTTCACATGATTCATGTCCCAGGAACATGGAAGCGGCCTGTATCACAGAGTTCTGCAATCTCTCTCCATTTAAATTGATCGCCATTGTTTTATCCTTCCTGCCACAGGAGAAAACTCACCTTATGTTCTTTCTGCTGAAGGTTTTCTCACTAACCTTCCCTGTCTGTATCACATTGCAGACTCAGTAACTCCAGTTGACAACATCTTAAATGATAATTTTGGTGATGCGCTAATTGAGCTTCGCGCCATTCAGTTTCGTTCCTCCAGATCTTTGATACAGATTATTTGTCATTGATGATCCCGCAGTGATGTCTACAGCACTACACTAGTTACAACTTTGCAACCTGAAAATAAACATTGATCACTGCTCTCTATTTCCTGTTAGTGACAGCTTCCCCGTTCCTGTGTAGCAACTAAGGTGGGTTGAATGGTCTCCTCCTTGGCTGTGTAATGTACTCAACGAGCTGAATTACTTCATTATCTATTCCTGTGTAATTCCTTCCAGGGGCAGATGTTTTTTTCCGTCTCTTTGTAACGATCCTGTCTGACAGAAAGGGGTGGTCCCCTAGCTTGTAACAGCATCGAGGGGTGGATTAAGGGAACAACACATGGGATAGGGACAGCAGTTGGCCTTTTGGCTGCACCATTCAGAATGCTCATCACTGATCCGACTGTGTCTGACCATCCGTCTCCTGTCTGTTCCCAGTAAACATTGACTCTCCAGTCCAGCAAAGATCAGTCAAGCTCAGCGTTGAATATCTTCAATAACCGAGTCTTCACTCCTCCCTGAGGATGAGGACACCACAATTAACACAACACTAAAGTGAAAGGGACGTCCTTATTTCATTGTGGGACTTGTTATTTTAAACCGTGTTAACCTAACATCAAATCACCACATCTTTTCAGACTTAAGAACACAATAATTAGGAACAAACATAAAGCATTCCGAACTTCAAACCTGTCCCACATTCCCACTGACTCTTTCCAGTCAAATATGTACCAAACCCAGCATCTGCTGCTGTCTCAGAAAGCGAATACCTGATAGCATAACACCACAAGAACATTAAAGCAAGGAGCAGAATGAGGCCAATCGGCCCATCGATGCTAAATGTCCGTTCAATAATTTCTTATATGAACCTCAAACTCATTCTTCTGCCTTCTCCCTAGAATCCTTGATCCCCTTACAAATCTGAAGCATATCGATTTGCATCTTAATGACACTAGTTTCTGTTACTCTATGTGTCTGTCTGTGTGTGTTTGTGTGTGTGCATCTGTACATGTGTGTGCCTCTGTGTATGTGTGCCTCTGTGTGTGTGTGTGTATGTGTGTGCGTGTTCGTGTGTGTATATATATGTGTGTGTGTGTGTGTGTCCATGTGCTTGTTATCTATGTGTTTGTGTGTCTATGTCTGTCTGTCTGTGTATCAGCCTGTGTGTTTCTTCACTGTGTTTGTGCCTATTTGTAGGTGACTTTATATGTCTCTGTGTGTTTCTACCTGTGTGTATGCCTATCTCCTTGTAAGTATTGTGTGTGTTCGTATATTGGGGTGTTTACCAATACTTCTGAGTATCTCTGTGCCTGCGTCTCTGTGCAGTGAGGTATCTGTGTCTTTTTTTGGATGTGAAAGGGCTGTCGTTGGAACTGCCAGCGGGTTTAAAGTGAGAAGTTTCTTTCACTGAACATTCCTCCTTCATTGGTCGGTGGGACGTGGATGTTTCAGAATCTCCACACAAGGCGTTCGAGTCCTCTCTGGCTCGTACCAGTGTCCTACCCACATGGCAACGGGAGGGGGTGAGGGAACGGATATCGGGCATTCCACCACTCGGCTTTGCCTCTATGTCCTATTCCAGGCTCTTCCTCCTGGAATGGGAGAAAGGGAGGGTGGGAGTGGATGACCCAGCTGTTAGTGCTGGTGTAGTTGGGGGGAATTGTGAGGTGTCTGAAATGAGTCAGTCGACAGTTTTGAATCCATATAGTATTGTTAGTGTGGGGGGTATTGCGTAGGTGACAGAGAAAGTGAGGAAGGAAGTTCCTGAATTCAATAGTGAGAGTGGTAGTGCCTGAGCCTTATCTGGAAATAGAGCGTGAGACTTGTTCGGGGGTAGGTGCTATAGCAGAGATACAGTGAGTGTGAGCGAGCAGAGAGTCTACGGTAACTCTTATCCTGACAGATCTGGGAGCATATCGATGTATTGCAGGATATTTCTTCAGATCATCTCAGCGTCGAGCTGAGGCTTCCCGAATGTCTTGTCCAAGTCTGTCACTAATAATGACACAGACCTTTCCCTCAGCTTCCACTGAATCAGATTAGGTAGAGCTTACAGATAGCAAGGAAAAGCAAATATTGGTGTTTTTATATCAAAACCAAAACACTAGCAGAAAGTCTCAGCATCATATGCTCTTGAAATTAGATTGGTAAGTATCGTGGACACTGCAATCTTATTGGGTGGTCTCAAATTGCATCTAAACTGCATTAACTAAGTGACTGCTCATGTTGTGAAAAATAAATTCTGTAAGTGTATATGAGGTGGGTTAAAGAGTGTGTTGTGAAGCAAACTAGAGAGCAGGTTATTTCGGATTTGATGTTGTGTGATCAGAAGGATGAAGTAATAATCTTGTACTGAAGCAGCTTTTAAGGAATAATAGGATTAATGAGGTGCATTTTACATGGCGTCTGCATACAATATAGAATGCTTGAACTTTCTAATTTAACATCGTGGAACACTGGAGGCCAGAGGGTCAAGATAGCTCCAATGAATTGGGAAAGTACAAGAAAGCATTCAGTGGGAGATGAGCAATGGTTGTTAGAGTCATAGAGTCCGACAGCACGGAGACAGGCTCTTCAGCTCAAACTGGTCCATTCCGATCAAAATGTCCATCCACGCTAACCCCATTTACCTGCCATTGCCCCGTATCCTTCTAATCCTTTCCTATCCGTGTATTTGTCCAAATGCCTTTTAAAGGTTGTTAATGTATCTATCTCAATCACTTCCCCTGGTAGTTCATTTCATATGCGTACCAGCCCCTGTGTGTAAAAAGGTTGTTCCTCAGGTTCCCTTTTATTCTTTCTCCTCTGACTTTAAACTGACGCTCTCTAGTTTGTAATGCCCAACGATGGGAATAAAAAAGACTGGGCACATTCACTCTATCCATGCCTGTCATGATCTTACAGACTTCAATATGATCCCCCCTCAGTCTCTCACACACACAAAAGTAAAAAGCCCTAGCTTGTCCAACCTCTCCCTATAACTCAGTCCATTGAGTCCTTGGCAACATGCTTATAAATGTTTTCTGCATTCTTTCCAGTTTACTAACATCCGTCCTATAGCAAAGAGATCAAAACTCAACATAATCCTACCAATATGGCCTCAGCAGCATCCTGTATAACTGCAACATAACTCCTTAATTTTGATACTCATTGTAATACACTGATAAAGGTCAGTGTGCCAAAAGCTTTCTTCACTGCACTGTTTACCTCTGAATCAACTTCCAGAGAACCATGCACCTCAATTCCACGATCCCTCTGATCCACGACACTCCTTAGGACCCAACCATTCACCAGGAAACTCCAACTTTGATTTGACTTTCTAAAATGCAAGAACTTACACTGATCAATATTAAAATCCATTTCCCATTTCTCTGCCACTTCTCCAGCTGATCAAAGTACT